>NW_024704770.1:101830-196830 GCF_018977255.1 Callorhinchus milii
GCCTCTGTCGGGTCTTGCTGATGTATGAGAATTTTAAAAAGACGGACCAAAAAGTAAATCAACAGGGCGCGGTGAATTGACTAAGAACTGAGTTGCTCCTTAGTGCTTGGTAAACAGAGGTGTGTGTGTGGAGTAAGGAAACTTGAGTGAGCTTTCGGCTGGGAATCAACCCAGGGACCTCTCGCTTGTGAAGAGAGTGCTCTAACCACTGCTCCACAGGACGATGAGCGGAATGGCCCTTCGACCATTGGGAAAATGCAGCAACGTCCAGTTTGCTGTATATCGATACATATCTGTACAAATATGCCCGCTGTTAAACACTGAGATGCCAATCACGTGCCAATTCACTTCATGCCCGCACTGCCATGCGACGGGAATCCCGCACTCAGTACCCATGAACACACTCGATCGTATTCACATGCCAACCAGCCCACCTGTGCCCATCTGGGTTAACAGAGCTCCCTTCACTCAGCCTCACACCAAAGGCAAGACCTCAAGTGGTACAGGAGAATCGGGGGATGCAAAGGGCATTTGGGGCACGGGGGAAAGGGCAAGGGGGCAAGGGGAGGAAAGGGGCCAAGGAGAGTAAAGGGGGCAAGGGGTAAGGAAAGGGTGCAAGCAGTGAAAAGGGGCAAGGGGAAGGAAAGGGGGTAAGGGTGGCAAGGGGGTAGGAAAGGGGCCAAGGGGAAGTAAGGGCGCAAATGGGCAAGGAGGAGTAAAGGGGGTAGGGGGGAGAGGAAATCCTATTCTGGAATGCTAAATTGCCCCAAAATATTTGGGCGAAATAACAAAACAATGTGTTGTAGCAAATTTAGCCCCAAATCCTCAAAATATGTACTGCAAATTTTCAAATTATAGGACAGAGGGGTAAATTTGACTTGAATACTCTTGAGCAATGGTGATGGGTTTCCTCATGTGTCAGACACTCGGCTAAGCTAAAAAGGAAGGTTTTTTTAGGCGGAATTTGAAAGTGTGGAGGGAGGGGCAAGACGGAGAGATTGAGGGAGAGAGTTCCAGAGTTTTGGGGATCAGTGGCTGAAGGCACAGCCATCAATGGTGGAGCGGAGTGGATGAGGGACAAACAGGAGGCTGGAGCCGGCCAAGTGAAGGCCGAGTGACGGCAGCTGGTGGTGGAGTGTGAGGGCCTGAAGGGATTGGAGAATGAGTGAGAGGATCTTGAAATCGATCCGTTCAGTGATTGGGAGCGAGTGGAGCCTGGAAAGCACTGGGGTGATGGGGGCACAGAGGTCCGTGAGGAGTTTTGAATTAATTGAATTTTGTGTGTGGTGGAGCTGGGAGACCAGCGCGGAGGGCACTGGAATAGTCCGGTTGGGACGTGACAAAGACTTGGACGAGGGTTTCAGCTGCTGTGGTTGTGAGGTACGGATGGAGGTGGGCAATGAGGTGGAGATGGAAACATTCGGTCCTTGTCGGGATGTGGAGCAGAAAGGAAGGCTGGGGTTGGAACCTCATGCCTTTGTTACACATGGGTTTGCTGAGAGGGGAGAGAGAGGAGGGGAGGGAGGAGGATGGAGAGGGAGAGAGAGGAGGGGAGGGAGGAGGGTGGAGAGGGGAGAGAGAGGAGGAGCAGCTGTGATTGTAGGTGTAGTTTGAGACTCACCAACACAGACAAATTCCGGTGAAAGCTGATAACCATCCGGGCACCTCTGGCTTGTGACGAGCTGTGGATACCACACACTGCAAACCCACATCACTGAAAACAACCAGAAGACACATTTACAACATCTGACAATCTGACCGTGGAGTCCTGTAGCTCAGTGTTTAGAGAGCGCGCCTCGCAAGCGAGAGGATCGGGGATCGATTCCCGGCACAGGGGGAATGTTGAGCAAGTTTCCTTACTCCACAATCCACTGTGTACTGAGCAGTAAGTAGGAACCTGGTTGTTAGTCGATTGGCGGATTGCTTTTCCGGGGTAATAATTCATTCAAAAATTAATAATAATACATTTTTCACTTCAATCCACGACTGTTTGTGGGGACGCTGCTGTGCACAATTGGCTGCTGCGTTTCGCCCACAAAACATACAGTCAATTCACTTTACAGTCAATCCTGTGAAGCGCTTTGAGACGACTCGAAGGTGTGATAAGGCGCTATATCAAATGCAAGGAATATTATTATTATAATTATCACAGTGAAACAACATAAAATCTAACACGTACCCATCACCAGCTCTAACCAGGCTCCACTGGCTCCCTATTACACACACTGAACCCCGTACCCCATCACACCAGCCCTCGCCCACTCCACTGGCTCCCTATCACCGACGGATTAATTTCTCCGACCTGCTTACTCCCCAACCCACTATCCGCTGCCTCTGCTCGACTGGCTCTGACCTCCTGCTGGTCGCTCGTCCCCTCTGTTCCACCATCAGTGGCCGCACTTTCAGCCGCTACACCCTGAAACTCTGGATCTCTCTCCCTCAATCCCTCCACCTTGACCCCTCCTTCCCCACCTTCAGGTCGTGCCTGAACACGTTCCTCTTCGACCGCCACTGTCAAGCGCTCTGGGACGCTATCCTGAGTGAGGGGCGGAAATGCAAGTTGTTGTTGTTGTTGCTAGGGGTCGGGTTCACACTGGGCAACTAATGCTCATAAAAACAGTCTCGGCTGAATCTCCAGTGCAGTGCTGGGGGAGCGCTGTAATGTCGGAGACGCTCTCCTTCAGATGAGACATTAAACCTCACTCCCCATCCGTTCTGGTGGATGTTAAAGATCCCACAGCACTATATAAAAAGAGAAGAGAGTTTCTCTCTCTCCCGGAGTCCCGGCCAATAATCGCACCTAAATAAGATCACTCATTCACTTCATGGCTGTTTGCGGGGATCGCTGTGCGCAATTGACTGCTGCTCCGACCACAAAATGTACAGTCACTACACCTTATAGTGTAGAGTGAATTGAGTGTATATTTTGTGGGCGAAACAGTCATTTTCCATCAAGGCAATAGTTGGCAGTAGATCACCCGCAAACCACACAGTCAAACCATTTTGCAGTGAAATCCTGTGACGACGCCTCGATGACGCGATAAGGAGCCGATCGAATGACAGGAGTGTAAGTTGCACAGCAACTTTCATATAAGAACAGCCTCACATCTCAGAGCACTTCACAGCACAAATCAACAACAACAACTTGCAGTTTTGGGCATCTAAATCGATTGGAAATAAAGTGGATATTGGCAGCAAATTAAAGAAGGAACTATCCCGACAAACCTCCCCCTCCCCCTCCCCCCCCTCCCTCCCCCCTCCCTCCCCCCCCCCCCTCCCTCCCCTCCCCCCCCCTCCCTCCCTCCCTCCCTCCCCCCCCCCCCCTCCCCTTCCTCCCACCCCTCCCCCCTCCCTCTCTCCCTCCCCCCCTCCCTCCCCCCTCCCTCCCTCCCTCCCTCCACGATAAAATTCACAGTTGTTTGCAGGACAGTGCTCTGTGCAAATTGGCTGCTGCGTTTGCCTAAAAACTACACCTTCACTGCACTCTACAGTAAAATAACAAGAAGCACTTTGAGACGTCTTCCCGACGTGAAAAGGTGATACATCAAATACACAGATTATTATTCTTGTTATAATTTTGGAGAAAGTGAGAGGAGAGAAGGTCTCCAGTGTCCGACACGAGAGAGAGAAAGAAGTCTGGAGAGTTTTATATCTTAGAGAGGCAGAAAGAAAGAGATGGGAAGGAGAAGAGAGAGAGAGAGACAGAGTGGTGGATGAGACAGCGAGACAGGAAGAACAGGAGAGTTTGATGAATCTGATAAAGATGAAGGGTACAGAGAAGCAAACGAGAGTTTAACACAGTCAAACAGACAGGACATGTATTGCTCACACACTGATGTCCTGAACTAACTTACCCAGAATAAGGACTTCAGTGTTCATGATCCCAGACACAGAGTTCCTCACAACCAGTTTACAGAAAGTCCACCAGTAATCTCTTGCTCTCTCGCTCTGTCTCTCTCACACTCACACTCACACTCAGTGAGAAGGGAAATAAACTGTACAGTTATATGAGACACACCCAAAAAACTTTAGCAACAGGCGAATAAGAGGGGGAGGAGCCCTCTTAAAGTTTGGCAGCACTCAACTCTTGTGCCAGTCCGGCTCAGCCGCCAGCGCTCTCGCCTCTGAACTGAACAACAACAACAACTTGGATTCACATAGAGCCCTCCACTGCGGACGGCGTCTCAGAGCGCTTCAAAGTTCATACCCCCATGTTAGAAACTTTCAGCTAACATATTCCAGGCTGACGCTGCTGTGTGTGTGTGTGTGTGTGTGCGCGTGTGTGTGTGCGTGTGTGTGCTGTGTGTCTGTGTGTGTGTGTGTGTGCGTGTGTGTGTGTGTATGCGTGTGTGCTGTGTGTGTGTGCTTGTGCTGTGTGTGCGTGTGTGTGTGCGTGTGCGTGTGTGTGTGCGTGTGCTGTTGTGTGTTTTTGTGTGCGTGCACGCGTGTGCGTGTGCTGTGTGCGTGTGCTGTGTGTGCGTGTGTGTGCGTGTGCTGTGTGTGTAGTATCAGAAGTGAATGTGGGTCCATTCCAGGCAGAGACAGGAGGAATTAGCTCAGTCCTGTAGCTCAGTGGTTAGAGCACTCGCTTTGCAAGTGAGAGACCTGAGTTCAATTCCAGGCACAGGGCCAAACCTCGGGCAAGTTTCCTTACTCCACACAGAGCCTAATAATAATCCCTCCAAAACCAATAATAAATTGGTCATTTTCAATCCACGACTGTTTGTGGGACATTGCTGTGCGCAATTGGCTGCCGGGTTCGCCACAAATATACAGTCAATTCACTTTACAGTGTGTTCTGTGAAGCGCTTTGGGACGTCCTCCCGACGTGAAAAGCGCTATGTCAAATGCAAGGATTATTATTATTATATTATTAATTATAATGGGAGATAAAGATATGGCCGTCATTAAACAAATACTTTTCTTCTGTCTTCACGTTAGAAGACCGTGAACACTTACAAAAAATAGAGGGGAACCAAGAAGCTAATGTTGGGATTGAAAAATGACCCATCCCCTGGACCTGACGGCCCACATCCCGGGGTTTTAAAAGAGGTGACGGCTGAGAGAGTGGACGTCTTGTCTTTGATCTTCCAAAACTCTCTGGATTCTGGAACGGTTCCCAATGACTGGAAAATCCCAAACGCAGCACCGCTATTTAAGAAGGAACTGAAACTGAAGATGGGGAACTATAGACCAGTCAGTCTGACAACTGTTGTGGGGAAAATTCTAGAAACCTTAATTAGGGAAGTCGTAGTGGGGCACTTGGAAGACCATAACATGGTTAGGCCGAGTCGTCAAAGGTTTACAAAAGGGAAGTCACCTAACAAATCTTTTAGAGTTCTTTGAGGATGTAACTAGTAGGTTAGATAGGGGGGAACCAGGAGATGTAGTGTATTTAGGTTTTCAGAAGGCGTTCGACAAGTGCTACATAAAAGACCGCTACACCAGATTAGGGCCCATGGAATTAAAGGCAATGTATTCGCATGGATTGAAGAGTGGCTAACGGGGAGGAATCAGAGAGTCGGGATAAACGGTCCTTCTCAGATTAGCGGAACGTGACTAGTGGAGTGCCACAAGGATCAGTGATTGGGCCTCAGCTATTTACAATCTACATCAATGCTCGAGACGAGGACATAGAACTTAAACTATGTAAATTCATAGATGATCCTAAGCTCAGTGGGAGAGTAAGCTCAGAGGATCACACAAAAAGATCGCAAAGGGATATAGACAGGCGAGGTGAGTGGGCAAGAAGGTGGCAGATGGAATATAATGTGGGAAAGTCTGAAGTTATTCACCTTGGCAGGAAAAATAGAAAAGCAGATTATTTTCTAGATGGGGAGAGGCGAGAAAGTGTCAGTGTTCAGAGGGATTTGGGTGTCCTTGTACACCAGTCACATAAAGTAAGTTTGCAGGTACAGCAAACAACCAGGAAGGCTAATGGCATATTGACATTTATTGCAAAAGGGTTAGAATAGAATACAAGAGGAGGGAAGTGTTGCTGCAATGGGCCTTGGTGAGACCGCACCTCGAATATTGTGTGCACTTTTGTTCCCCTTATTTAAGAAAGGACGTACTCGCCTTAGAGAGGGTGCAGCGGAGACTCACTTGGTTAGTTCCTGAGATGAGGGGTTTGACCTATGAGGATGGGTTGGGTAAACCAGACCGACATTCTCTAGAATATAGAAGAATTAGGGGAGATCTTATAGAAACATATACAATTCTTATTGGGCTTGACAGAGTGACAGGAGTATGGCGTGATTTGCTGCATATGTGTGTGAGCTGATAGATGGTAGTGGGATAGTGGTAGAAGGCATGTTCTTTTTTTTAATGTGTGTGGTGTGTGCGCTGTTTGTGTGCTGTGAGTGTAGTGTGTGGTGTGTGCTGTGTGTGCGAGTGCATGTGTATCTCTATGTGTTGTAGTGCGTGTGATTTTATTGCACAGCTTCTGAGGTGAGGACACCAGACTGACCACCTCTGACATACCTGTTGCTTTCTGAGCACAGCTTAACAGCACCAGTCTCTCAGACTGATGTCGCTGTGGTAAAGGAGATGGAGGGGGTTTGGGAAAGGAGGAAAAATAATAATAATATAATTGGAATCCTTGCATTTCATACAGCATCTGATCATAGGAACAGATAAACAGGAGAAGGCCATTCAGCCCCTTGAGCCTGTTCTGACAGTCTATTAGATCTCGGCTCCTCTGTACCTCATCCAACAAACGTCTGTCCACCTCAGACTTGACACTGTGAATTGTCACATCGTTGAGCCATTTCAAAGCTGTAAAATGTAGTGACTCTTTCGTTTGTGGCCCAAATAATCTAAAATACAAAAATATTTTTTTAAAAATCTAAGGTTCGTCCACAAGATTCACAGTTAATCCACTTTATAGTATATACCGTGAAGGGCTTTGAGATGCGATGACGTGATAAGGCGCTATAGCAAATGTAAGGATTGAGGATTAGGTTAAAGTCACTCTGAATTTGCCAGAAACTCTCTCATATTTTTCTTTGTGTAACTCGGGACTCCCCTTCTCTAAACAGTCATGTGCATTAATGTCAAAACAGATTTAGCTGCAGGAAATCCTTGCCAACAGTCTTGGTGTGTGGATGTGTCTCTGCTCACAACCGGTCTCCTGCAGCCTGGCTCAGCCGCACTCGCTCTCACCTCTCACCGTGTTAAAGTGTTAAATATCCCACAGACTATTGGAAAGAAGGGATTGTTGTCACCGCCGGGAGTCTGACACACACACAAACCCATCCAAAAGCCTCAGCGATGTGCATCTTCCTCAGTGTGAAGGACTAGGAGTTCAGGGTGACAGCGGCTGTGTTGGTTTCGGGCTCTGTACAAGTTGGTACATTGGCTGAGAGTGACACAACCTCTTATCACATCTTCAGACATCTCAAAACACTTCAATTGAGGTCATTCAATCCACGACTGTTTGTGGGACGCTGCTGTGTGCCATTGACCGCCGTGTTTTGCCCATAAAATACACAGGAACTACACTTTACAGTATACCCTGTAAAACGCTATGAGACGTCTAGAAAATGTGATAAGGCGCTATATGGAATGGAAGGATTATTAGTATTGTCGAAGGATAATGTGGACCTGAGCCGTGTCTTCATAAACAACCGAGCAAGTCAGGTGGCCGATGGTGGAAGTTTGCGGGTGAGGTGTGAGCAGCCACATGTGGTCACAGAAATGCTGCTTTGGTGTTTTCTTTCCACAAACTGACAAACACTTTGAAGTTCATAGACGTGAAGCTCAACGAAGAAAGAACAGCGACCTGCGGAAGTGTCAGCCCGGTCTCTCTCTCTCTCTCTCTCTCCCGTTCGGGTCAGAGGTTGTGGGTTCAACCTCCACATCAGGGTCTTCGAGATCAAGTTCTCGATTCATATCAATAACATACATTGCATTTGGTGCAGCGCCTTATCATGTTGTTGAGACATCACAGAGTATACTGTAAAGGGAATTGACGGTATATTTTGTGGACGAAACGTGGCCGCCAATCGCACACAGCAGCGTCCCATAAACAGCCATGGATTGAATGACCAAATAATAATAAGTTATTTTTGAAAGGGATTATTATTCCTCGAAAAGCTATTTGCCATTCGACTGATAACCGGGTTCCTACATACTGTTTGGTAAACAGAGACTTGTGGAATAAGGAAACGTACCTGAGGGTTCGCTCTGCCCGGGAATCAAACCCGGGTCCACCCACTTCAGAGGCGAACATTCTGACCACTGAGCGTCAGGAAAGTAAATGTGTTCCAAACAAACCCTTTGCCAAATTAAAACCCCAATAACTTTATTTAAAGGAATCCAAACATTAAAGAAAATAAAGTCTCTGGTTTGTGGCTCAATGAGCAGAAATCACAGACAATGGGAAAGACAAACTATAAATCCCACAAAGGAAACAACAGCACAGTGTTGGCGTTGGCCCTTTGTGAAAGCAGATCCCCTCAATAATAATAATAATAACAGTGATAATAATCCCTGCATTTGATATAGCACCTCCTCACGTCATTGAGACGTTTCAAAGCATTTCACAGGATAGACTGTAAGGGGAATTGACTGTATGTTGTGGCCGAAACATGGCGGCCAATTACACACAGCAGCGTCCCACAAACAGTCGGGGATTGAGTGACCAAATGATTATTTTTTTGTCCCTTTGTCTCCCCAAATCCACCAGTAGACCGGTCTGGAGAGGGCGGATTTGAGGCCCTTTCATCTTCCTCTCTGACACGGAGCAATAGTGCAAAAAATATCTGTGATGATTTCCTGTTGAGTTTGGTTCCTGAGGACTTTGCCAACTGAATGTCAGTCTGACTCAGTGGGTCGTGCTCTCGCCTCCGAGTCAGATGTTTTGTGGGTTCAAGCCTCCGTGTCTGGGTCTTTGAGCTCACAGTCGAGGCTGATGCTCCAGTGCAGTTTTGTGGGGAGAGAGAGCTCCACATTGTCAGAGACACCGACCTTAAAGATCGGACGTTAAAGATCCTGCGGTCACTGCTCGAAAAGACAAAAGTGTGTTTCTCTCTCCCTGTGTCCTGGCGGGCAATTTGCTCACAGCAACATCTCCACAAACAGCCACAACTTTATGTAGGTGGGGTCGGGGTGAGATTGGGGGTGGGGGTAGGAGATTGAGGAAGGGGAGTGGAGTGGTGGTGGGAGAGGGACTGTTGACCAGGATACCAGGAGATAGAGAAACTCCCTTCATTTTCCAAGTTGCCCTGCAGGATCTTTAATGTCCACCTGAACAGGGCACAGTCGGGAACTTGATTTAACGTCTCATCTGAAGGACGGCGCCTCTGACAATGTGGAGCTCTCTCCTTAGACTGTGGGCTCAAAGTCCCTGAGTCAGGGTTTGATCCCACAGCCTTCTGCTCTGGGCATCCAGAGGACCTCTCAATCCATGTCCCATTTGCTCATTGGGTCCAAAAGACTGTTCCTCAGCGATGTCCATCTTCCTCAGTGTGAAGAACTCAGAGTTCCGGGTGAAAGTGGTTGTGTTCGGCTGAAAGTGGATGAAGAGGGATGGTGAATTTCAGGGAACACACTTTGGATTGAGATGAGTTCCTGATCTCACACCCGCACAGCCCTGAGGACTCCAATTTTTCATTAATTCGGTTCCTTCTATGTCCGTCTGACACAGCATCTCTGCAACTCAACCCTGACCTGAGGACAAAACAATACCAATACCAGTGATAACAGACTCTGTCCTGCTTCCACACCTTAGCCCTAACTGTCCTGTGCCTCTGATCTCCGTGTGGCAGTCTGGCTCAGTTGGTAACAACCAATAATAATAATCATTGCATTTGATACAGCGCCTTATCATGTTGTCGAGAGGGATCAAAGCGCTTCACAGGATACACTGTAAAGTAAATTCTCTTTTAGTTCACTAAGTTTACATCCCTCAACTATCCTTTCTATCCCACATCTGCACCATGACCCGCTCTGCCTTCCACCACCTCTGACTCATCGACCATCTGCACCACTGTCGCAAACCACAGGCCACCGAAACCCTCATACAGGCTTTCACTACCTCAAGGGTTGACTATGCAAACTCATTGCTTGTCGGTCTCCCCAACTCCTCCCTCAATAGGCTGCAGATCATCCAGAACTCTGCAGCTCGCGTCCTCTCCAGCACTAGGCTCTGTGACCCTATCCCCCCCATCCTCACCCAACTCCAGTGGCTTCTCAAACCCCTACCTCTGCGACCTTCTAAACTCCTAACATCCTGCTCGCTCCCTCCGCTCAGCGGTCTCTGGCCTGCTTCACGGCCCCTGCCTCGCTCGCCCCACTATCAGTGGGTGGGCCTTCTGCCACTCTGTCCCCACCTCTGGAACTCCATGCCACAGTCCCTCCCCCTCACCCCTCCCTTGTCTCTTTCAGGACCCATCTCAAGACCCTCCTCTTCCACTGTGCTTTCGATCTCCCTGATTCCCCCCCCGGCCCTCCACCCTCCCTGACCCTAAGCTCGCGTCCGAAACAGTGACTGTCCCGCACCTTGTGACGTCCTCCCGATGTGAAAGGCGCTATACATGTGTAATATTGTTGTTGTTGTTTAGTCCATCTTTCACGGTTAAATCATGGCAGTCTTATAAGGTTTATGTTTATTCTTCAAACAGAGAGAACATTCTGCGAACCTCGATGCTGTCAATTGTGTTTGTTATTTTAGAAACGGCAATGAAACCGTCCTCTGCTCTCAGGAACATAACCCCAGTCTACCCGCCACGCAGTGAGTGACCGAATTTATGTGAGTGACCAGGGATTATCCAGGGATCTGGCCAGGGATTGTCAGCTGGGACACTGGGAGAGAGATCAGCGCCACAGGAACTTCAACGACCGTCTGCACAGACACAGACGGGAGCTCGGTTTAGCGTCTCATCTGAAGGACGGCCCCTCCGAAAATGCAGTGCTCCCCGAGCAGTTGCTCAGAGTATGTGAGTTCCGATTCCCGATATGGGGCTTGAACCCCAAACCTTTTTCTGCTTCGGACCGACAGAGCCGGTCTGACACCGAAAACATCTGAGAGCTGAAGTCTTGACCTGCTCAGAGACACCGTATTAAATCCCCTTCCACCCCCGCCCTCGGCACACACACACTCACCCCCACCCTCAACCCCCTCCACCATCAATTACCTCTTGTTTTAACAGACACAGGAAGATGAAGATAAAGACGCCCTGGAAGCTGTTGACGATGGTGAATAAATAAGCCATGACCACCGTTTCCTTCCGGAAGTGAAACGCTCCCAGGATCCAGGTACAGCCCAGGACAAACACCTGCCCCACGGCTTTAAACGCCAGCATCCTGCCCAGGAACAAGACAACCGTCAGAGTAAGGCTCACACCAACAAATAACCGGCTCACTCACTGCACGGATGTTTGCACAGACATCGCTGGCTGCCACAGTCACCTACAAACACACAGTAACTGGGCTTTACACTGAACCCTGGGAAGGGTTCTGGGATGTGAAAGGCGCTCTAACAACGGTAAGGAACATAATTATTGTTGTCCAACGGCTTAAATCGCCAGCATCCTGCAGGGAGGGAAATAATACAGAGAGACGGGCCCTGCAAGCTCTCTGGGATGCAATGCAAGTTGTTGTTGTTGTTGGTATATCCCTGCTCCAGGCACGTAAACCTGACTGTAACGTAAAGACGGCCGACGTATAAGTCACTTCTTCTTCACTGCGTTCATGTCACTTCCTCAAAAACTGGAAGCCAAAAAAGGGAGGTTGGGGGGTGGGGGGGGGGGTAGGGGCGAAGGGAAGGGGCGAAGGGAAGGGGCGAAGGGAAGGGGCGAAGGGAAGGGGAATGGGAGGGATGAGAGAGAGAGCGATGGGGAGAACAAGAGAACAAGATTCTCAGGATTTTCCTGTAAAGTGCAGTGACTGTATTTTGAGGCAAACATTAACAAGCGGCCAGACAGCAACACTGTGCAGGAGCTGAGAGTTGCGGTCCCTCACCTGGTGTTGATGTTTGGTAGTTCCATGCTCCGCATGGTGACCTTGTGCCTCAGGATACACAGCACCGTCACGTACAGAGCAAGGTTGATCTGTCGGGCAATAAGTTACTTGTCATTAAAATAATATAACATATATATGATATAATAATCCTTGCAATCGATACAGTACCTGATTATGTCTTCAAGACGTCTCAAAGCGCTTCACAGAATACACTGGAGAGTGAATTGACTGTATGTTTTGTGGGGAATCGCGGCAGCCAATTGTGCAAAGCATTGCCCACAAACAGTGGTGGAGTGAGTGACCAATTTTTTTAATTTAAACGGCTTATTACCCCTGAAACTGATCCACCAACCAAATAACTACCGGGTTCCTACTTCCTGCTGTGTAAACAGAGGCGAGTGCAGTAAGGAAAGTTGCCTAAGGTTTCATCCTGCCCGGGAATCAAACCCAGGTCCTCTCGCTTGCGAGGTGAATGCTCTAACCAATACACTACAGAACTCCATTATCATGTTGCCTATCACCCCAGTCCCCGACAGTTTCCACTGTCTCTGCAGGTGGACTTCATGGTCCTCCCCCTCACACTCACGCACCTCCCTATCACTCCCTGACCTGCTCATAACCCGCTCCTCGCCCTCCAACAACCCCACCACCACCACCACGTTACACTGAACTAACACAGGTCCATGTCCTTCATCACCACCATTGATGGCCAAGCCTTCAGCTACTATGTCCCTAATTCCTGGAATTCCTTCCCTCTACACCTCCCCCCATGAGCTCTGTCCTGCTCCACATCCCCTGCCCAGTATGCTCCATGTCCCCCACCTGGTCCACCCCACCATCAGCGGTCAGGCCTTCAGCCTCTCTGACCCCACCCTCTGGAACTCCATCCCACATTCCCTTAGCCTTGCACCCTCCCGTGCCTCCTTCGAGGCATATCTCAATACCCTCCTCTTCGAACCTGGCTTTGGTCACCCTCCTACCGCCATCCTCTCTGCCCTCCATGCCCATCCCCCAAATTCCGGACTGTCCAGCACGTTGGGACATTCTACCCATGTGAAAGGCACTGTGTAAATGTAATTTGTTGTCGTTAACCCTACTCCTATCTTTAAATCCCACCTAATCACCTTCCCCTTCAACTGGGCCACTGGTCATCTCTCCTTTTCCTTTCCAACTTAACCTTCAAAACACACAGTCACTTGCAGTAAAAGTCTGTGAAGTGCTTTGAGCCGTTCTCCCAATGGGAAAGGTTCTGTATCAAATCTCGCTTACAATGTGTTGTAATGTATGATTCCAGGGCTGTGCTGTCATGATAGACTGACTGAGTTAGACCTTTCTTCACCAGAGAGGAGACACTTGAAGTAATCATAATGATAATAATAATAATCCTTAATAGCGGTGTTTAAAATTACAAACATTATAAAGCTTTGCATAATTAGGCTGTTTCCACTTGTGGCCGAACTGGTAACACGAGTGTAAGAGAGCAACGAGAGGATCTAAAAGAGAAATTAGGAGAAAAGACTTCATAACGAGGGCAGTGAGATTGAGAAACTCAATGCCTGAAGTGGTGAATGCATCACATAGTGTCGATGCATTGACAACATCTTACTTTTATATAGTGTACCTCATGAAGGGTAGAATCATACAACACAGAAGGAGGCCATTCAGCCCATCGTGTCCAAATTAAATCCCACTCCCCCACTCTCTCCCCAAAGCTCTGCATATTTGTCCTCCCCAAATATCTATGGATAGCATCCCAGAGCGTTTATAAGGGGAAGCGAGACCTCCGCCTGAGGGAATAGAGGGTGTGGGAGGGGGTACGGAGGCTGTGTAAATGCTGGCACCGCTTGTTTGGAGCAAAAGGCCTGTTTCTCTGCCGGTCACTCAGTGTAAATCTATGTAATTTGTGGTAAAATATAAGTGCTGTGAGAAGCCGTCCGGCCTGAAGGGTGACATGTAAATACAAGTTGTTGTTGCCGTCGTCCATTGGACATCCGCACTTTGACGTGTAGACCTCCCGATGTGGATCTTATCCGAAGGACGGCGCCTCCGACAATGAGTCCCAGTGCCCCCCCGGCACATCAATGGATCATCAGCTTAGACTGTGAGCTCAAAGGCTCAGTCAGAAGGCTGTGGCCTTGAACCCACAACCTTTTGACTGAGGGACGAGATCGCGAGCGATGTCGCAGCCAACAGGTGGGCAATTGGCCTTCTTCTCCCAATGCTATACCGACACCTGCTGGTTAGTTTGGGTACTGCACCATGTATGTCATTCCATGAGTATTACCACAATGATCAGACAGATGGGACCCAGGAAACTCCATCTCAATCCATATTTTTCACTGGCAGCAGCTGGAAATCAACCACACAACACACATCGAGCTCAACCCTCTGTGCCTGTTCAGGTAGACGTTAGAGATCTCATGGCACTGTTGGAAAAGAGAACGGTTCAAGCCTCCTGAGTGAACACATCATCAACAACAACAGCAACAGCTTGCGTGGCGGTGGTGTTGCCCTTATCTCAAGGACACCACTTGCCCTCTCCCCCTACTCCACTGGCTCTTTCCCCTCCTTCGAGCACCTCACCCTCTCCCAACCCTCATTCCTCTCCCTTAAAATCCTCCTCCTCTACCGGCTCCCTAAAACCTCTCCCACCTTCATCTCTGACATTTCAACACTCCTCACATCTCTTTGCCTCTGCTCCGATCGCCTCATCATCCTGGGCGACTTTAACCTACACTTCACCCCCTCCTGCTCCATCTCCACAGACTTCTCTTCCCTGCTCTCCTCACTCAACCTTTCCCTACACATAAACTCCCCCACTCACAGTCACGGCCACCCACTCGATTTGGTGATCACCCGGGGCCTCAGTGTCTCGGATGTCACTATTACCGACAAGGCCATCTCCGACCACTACTTCATCTCCTTCACCACCTCCACCCCCTCCCCACCTCCACCAGACCCACCAACATCTTCTACCGCCCTTGGAAGAAGTTACCCCCACAATCCCTAACCGATGCCTTGGAGTCCTCTGAACTCCTCTCCCTCTGGCCTTCAACCCTCACCGACCCCTCTTCTCCTCTCTCCCTCCTCCACAATATCCTCTCCTCCACACTCGATACTCTTGCCCCCATCACTTCCCGCACTGTCTCCTACTCCCGCTCCTCCCCCTGGTACACCACCCACCTCCGCTCACTGAAATGCCAGGTGCGGGCTGCTGAGCGCACCTTTGTCAAATCCGGCTTAACGGTCCACCGACAAATCTGGCTGGACCTCCTCAAAATTTACCGCTCCACTCTAGCCTCGGCCAAGTCGTCCTTCTACTCCAGGATAATCCTGGAGGCGAAGAACAACCCCAGGCTACTGTTTTCCACCACATCCCGACTCCTCCGTCCCCCCGCCACCCCGCGCAGGTCATCTCCTCCAACCTTCACTGCGAGGAGATGCTGGATTTCCTTGAATCCAAGATCAAGGGAATCCGCTCCGCGGTCACTTCCCCTCCAACTTCCACCCACCACCCACCCCTTCCCTCCCACACTCCGACTCCTACCCATCCTCCCCTACACACCTTCGTACCCGTTTCCCCACCCTCTGTCACTGAACTCATCCTATCCCTAAAACCAACCACCTGCTCCCTTGACCCCATCCCCACTCCACTCCTTATCTCCCAGCTCCATTTTCTTGCCCCACACATCACTGACATCATAAACCTGTCCCTCTCCTCTGGCTCTGTCCCCATTCCATTAAAAACTGCCATCATCACGCCCACCCTGAAAAAACCCTCCCTTGATGCGTCGCAGCTATCAAGCTACCGGCCCATCTCCAACCTCCCCTTTCTCTCCAAGGTCTTGGAAAGAGTTGTCGCCTCCCAACTGCGCTCTTTCCTCTCCACCCATTCTCTTTTTGAACCCCTTCAGTCAGGTTTCCGTGCTGCTCATAGCACAGAAACTGCCCTGGTCAAGGTCACCAATGATATCCTGACCATCTGTGACCAGGGCTCCCTCTGTCTCCTCGTCCTCCTCGACCTATCGGCAGCATTCGATACGGTCGACCACACTATCCTACTCCACCGCTTGTCCTCCCACCTCAACCTTCAAGGCACTGTCCTTGAATGGTTTAGGTCGTACCTTTCTCACCGTCTTCACTTCGTCTCAACGAATGGCTTCTCCTCCACCCCCCGTACTGTCTCATGTGGTGTCCCTCAGGGCTCTGTCCTCGGTCCCCTCCTCTTCACCCTCTATATGCTCCCCCTTGGTGACATCATCCGCAAACATGGGGTTAACTTCCACATGTATGCGGATGACACCCAACTCTACCTTTCCTCCTCTACTCTCAACTCCACGACCACCGATGTCCTGACAGCCTGCCTGTCCGACATCGAGTCCTGGACGAGAGACAACTTTCTTCAGCTCAACGTGCAAAAAACCGAGGCCCTCCTGATTGGCTCACGTCAGCGCCTCCGCACCTCAGGCGCTGACACCATCAGCATCCAAGGCTGCACTCTCCACCTCTCAAAGCCAGTCAGGAACCTCGGCGTTTTGTTCGACCCTGAGCTGTCCTTTCTCCCTCACATCCGCACCACAACTGGCACCGCCTTCCATCACCTCCGGAATATCGCCAGATTACGGCACTACCTCACCCCTCACGCTGCTGAAACCCTGGTTCACGCCTTTGTCACCTCAAGGCTGGACTATGGGAACTCTCTCCTCGCCGGCCTTCCCGCCACCTCCCTCCACAAGCTGCAGGTCATTCAGAACTCTGCAGCTCGTGTACTGTCCCGCACCAGGCTTCGGGACCACATCACTCCCACCCTCGCTCGCCTCCACTGGCTCCCCATCCCCCAGAGGATTGATTTCAAGATCCTCATCCTCACCTACAAGGCCATTCACGGCCTTGCTCCCTCCTACCTCTCCAACCTACTATCCCCCTACCTACCTGCCCGTACCCTCCGTTCCTCTGGCTCCGGTCTGCTCCACGTCCCCCGCCCCAACCGCCCTACTATCGGTGGTCGGGCCTTCAGCCTCTCAGCCCCGAGGCTCTGGAACTCCATCCCCCAGTGCCTTCGCCTTGCTTCCTCCCTTTCCTCCTTCAAGGCCGGTCTCAAAACCTTTCTCTTTGACCGTGCCTTCAGCTCCCCTCTCGACTCTCTTCCTCCTCCTCGCTCCCTCCCTTCCCTCCCCTCACCCTGACCATTTCCCCCTCCTCTCTCCCTCCCTTCCCTCCCCTCACCCTGACCATTTCCCCCCTGCTCGGGTCATGACCCAACTGTGCAGCGCCTTGGGACGTCCTCCTGACGTGAAAGGCGCTCTATAAATGGAATCTTGTTGTTGTTGTTGTTGTTGCACTTATATAGCGCCCTCCAGCTCCCCGAGTGAGACAAGCAGCGGGAAAGCTTGCTGGGCAGTGCTGTCAACGGCAAGTTATGGGGTTCTCGCTGGTTAGACTCCAGCAGTTACCCCAACACACATCTGGAGTGCCCAAACCTTGGCTCTCGCCAACCTGCCTAATACTCTGTGGTTAGAAGCAGGTGTCACTCTGGGGGAAGAGAGAGAGAAAGAAAAGGAGAGCGAAAGAGAGAGAGAGTCCCAGTCCATACCGGACAAATGGAAAACATGATGCAGAGCTTTGAGTCATTTGTTTTGGAGTCTCTTAATCCTGGCAATGAGTTTCTGCATCTGTCAAGACACAAGTTAGACACACAGCCAATAATCTCCCCTCCTGCTCAGGGACATTAATATTGTCATATATTAACAACACTAATGATATCAATTATACATTTGTAAGCCTTGCAGTTTGATATGGAACCTTTCCATCGGGAGGACATCCCAAAAGCGCTTTACAGGAAATAATGTAAAGTGTGTTTGTAAATATCGAAGGAATCCAACATCAAGGAATGTAAATGCATTTACACAGTGCTCCACTACACAGGACATCATCTCGGAGCGGTGGGGAGGTGTTTGGATGTGAAGGGATGATACGTGAGGGCGAGGACCTTGAAGGCCTTGAAGGGGAGAAGGAAGTGTATCTCTGAGTGTGTCACACATCACCTTGCCTCTCCCACATCACGGGTGGCCTTTCCCAGCACCTCCCAGCTTCACAATAGGATTAACATTCCTCTTGGGAGGTGAATCAACAACAATAACAACTTGTATTTACAAGTGGGTTTAATATCCATGTTCTCTGAGGTAACATGATTTTGCCCCACAAAGCTGTGGAATCATCAGAGATAATTAGAAGAGAAACACCCAGAGACTTGGGTGTTAAAGGTATAACTGGGCCGTTGAACGGGTGGGCCATTGGGATTAAAGGATTTGCCAAGATTTAATAAACTGGTATTACCGGCTCAGTGGACTGAATGTTCCTGTTTACCTCCTAGTCCTGTTTTCCGACTTTTGGAGCGAAAAGCTGTGGGCAATTTGCTGCCGTGTCTTGTCCACAAATATTTAGTCAATCGACTTTACAATATAGTGTGTGAAGCGCTTTGTGGCATCTCAACGACATGATAGGGCTCCATATCAGCACCTCGGGACATCCTCCCGACTTGATAGGCGCTATTTAAATGCAATTTTGTATTGTATATCAAATGCGAGAATTATTATTTGGTGAATGTTCGCTGATTGAACGTGAAGTCCTGTATCAGACGCTTAAGGAAATGAGAGACATGTGGCATCAGACGCGTTGTTTCAGAAATGTTTGGCTTTGAATGTATTTTGTTAAAATATCCACACGTATGTGTGTTTTACACTGACTAGAAGGAAATTCCACAGTTTCTTCTGATAATTGAACAAACTTGTGCAGTGAATAACTGAGCTAAAGATTCTTGGTACGTAGTGAGTTTTATTGGTCTGCACTGAGTTGTCTGGTCTCATCAGTAAATTTCCTTCAGCTCCCGAGATAGGAAGTGAAACTCAGTCCAGTTTTTCTCTGGTTTTCCACTGCGTCGCTTCACTACAGATACAAAATGTTTTACAGAGCAAGGACTTTAGAGAAGCAACTTGGATAGCAGATGAAGTTTCATCCCACAACACTGATATTTATGCCTTCAGGATACTTTTACGTGAAAGGCGCTACACAAATGTATTCTCTGTTTGTTTGTTTGTTCGTTGATCACATCGTTGATATAACCAGAAACTTTCCAGTGATTAACAGTGCAAAGTGGAATGTGGTTCAGTAATTACATAGGATGTTATGGCACAGAAACAGCCTATTTGGCACAGCTCGTCTGGTGGTTACACTCCACTGGAACTCCCAAAGCCTCCAATGCCCCTTCCGAGTCCTCTCTGTTTTCTCCATCACGTACGCAGAAAACTGCTGTAGGACGTGTTATATCCACATGCAAACATTCAGAGCTATGGACTCCTGTAGCTCAGTGGTTAGAGCACTTGCCCCGCAAGCGAGACCTGGGATTGAATCCCAGAAGGGCAAAACCTTGGGCAAGTTTCCTTACTCCACACACCTGATAATAATCCCTCAAGAAAAATAACAAATTGTCCCCTTCAATCCACGGCTGTTTGTGGGTCACTGCTGTGTGCAATTGGCTGCCGCGTATCACCCACAAATATACAGTCAATTTACTTTGAAGTATAGAAGACGTGAAAAGTGCTCTATCAAATGCAAGGATTATTATCATGACTTGGACAGACATCAGAAAGATTACCAGTGCTTTAGAACAGAAGCTGCTCAGTTGGCGGTGGCTCAATTTCAGCCGAACCTGAACGTCCCCTCAGGGCTCTGCAACACTTGGCCAAACTGCACCTAAAGTCTCCACAATGAAGTAAGCCGGTGGGTTCCTCTGAGAAGGGAGCGCACACCCCAGATACATAAAACACAGAAATCTCAGTAGTTTCGTTTGGAGACTCTTCAGAGTGCTTTTTTTCTTTAATTCCCTTTTAAAACTGTTATAAATTGTGCTTCATTCCAAGTCCTAATATCCCACTACCCAGAGAAAAAAAGATCTTTTATCCCCCGTTGTTCTGATAAGTAGAGCCACTCATCCCTTTTATAATCCCAGTGGATATGCTTGATATTCTCGCCGTGGTCTTGACATCCTCGTCAGAGCGGGACACTGAGAACCGGGCACCACACTCAAAATGTTTTTATTTTGCTGTTTGTATTAAATATGTATTTATTCATCAATATAATATTTGGAACAACAGAAATGCCAAACAAACACAACGCTCAACGTCTTCGGCTGAAATGCCATTTGTTGTTGTTGGTTGAGCCAACAGCCTTCTGAGCTGGAGGTGAGAGTGTTCCTGTCTGAGCCGGGCCGGCACTCGGGGTTGTGAGGAAACAAATTATTGCTGCTGTGATTACTCAATGGATTATAAGGGAATAAAATTGCCTTATAATTGCTGTTTCTTTTGGTGAGTAGCTTTTAAGCCTCTTAGGAACGTACTGGGATGCCATCGCACTGCCTTGAACTGTTCCAGGAATCCCGGGGTGAGGCTTCATTTCCTGCTCTGCTGAGGTAATGGGTTTATTTTTTCTCTGTTTCGCGGATGGATTTGGGCCAAATGGAAATCCGGACGGGACGTGTGGAAGCAGAAACAGTTTGACAACGTTCTTTTTCAGGTTGTCAGGAATCCTGTAGCTCAGTGGTTAGAGCTCTTGCCTCGCGGGCGAGAGACCTGCGTTCGATTCCTTATTCCACACACGTGACTCTGTTTACCTCACAGTAAATAGGAACCCGGTCGTTAGTTGTTAGTCGATTAGCGGATCTCTTTTGGTGGTAATAATCCCTTCATAAATAAACAAATAAATAAACACAAGTATTTACATACAGCAATAAATAAAAAGAATAATTTGATCACTCAATCCATGACGGTTTGTGGGACGCTGCTGAACGCAATTGGCTGCCGAGTTTCGCCCACAAAATATACAGTCAATTCACTTTGCAGTATATCCTATGAAGCACTTTGAGACGTCTCAATGACAAGATGAGGTGCTGTATGAAATGCAAGGATTATTATTGTCATATAATGATAGTTTGTGGGTGGGGCACAATTTTAACAATAACAGGCATGTGGCACACAGCACAGCTTTGATGGCACAAACTCACACCCTTATAAATGTTCAGCGATTTCCCCATCTCACTCCATCAGTGCTCAAGTGATGTGGTAAAGTTTCGCCTTCATTTGCACTCAGAGCCAAATCTGTGTGGACAGGTTCTGACTTGAATGAGGGAGAGCGAGAGAGAGAGAGAGAGAGAGAGACAGAAAGAACAGGAGCTGCAGAGAGAAAGAGAAAGAAAGAGAAATAGAGATAGACAGAGAAAGAAAGAGAGACAGACAGAGACATACAGAGAGAGAGACAGAAAAACAGAGACAGAGAGAGACAGAGATAGAGAGAAACAGAAAGAGAGACAGAGAAGAGACACAGAGACAAAAGGAGAAGCCGTTCCTGTGCAGATCACTGACTTCTGAGTGGACACATCAGCCAGAATGAGGAAAGCAAACTGGTTTGGCTTACTGCTGGGTACGTGAGCGGAGTGCGGAGTGATTAGTGGATGGAAACACAGTGAACGCAGAACCCTTTATCTTTTCCCTCTGCGCTGTCGTGTGTCAGCCCGGCTCAGTCGGGAGCGCTCTCGCCTCTGACTCACAGGTTGTGGGATGAAGCCACCACGTCGGGGAGTGGAATCACACAGTCTCAGCTGATGCTGCATTGTTAACGGGACTTTCTCTCTCTCTCTCTCTCTCTGTCGCGATGTCCTGGCCAGCAATCCTCCAGATAAAATCGATCGCTCACTCCCTGGCTGTTTCTGGGATGTCATTGATTGTCAGGACTCATGTGGAGTATAAACACCGGCACAGACCGGTTGGTCCGAGTGGGCTGTTTACAGGCTGTACAGTCTGTGTAAATTTTTATATGTGATTCCAAGTCCTGACATCGGGGTTTGGACGCACAACCTTCTGACTCAGAGGCGAGAGCACTACGACTGTACCAGGAGGGACATGTTATGAGATTTTTAAAAGAGACCAATGCTTTTGTTTCTCAGTGATTTACTTGGGCAATGTTTGGGAGCCTTTGACTGTCACCAGCCAGACCTGCTCCCCAGGATATCAACAGTCCGGGAATGGGACGTGCCTCGGTGAGTAATAATAACAATAATCCTTGCATTTGGTATAGCGCCTTATCATGTCGTTGCGACGTTCAAAGTGCTTCACAGAATATGCTGCAAAGTACCTACACACTAAATGGCACAGTTTAAAGGGGGTTCAGGAACAGAGAGGGTTCCCATACACAGGGCTGTGAAGGTGACAGGACAGGTTGATAGAGCTGTTAAAAAAGCACATGGGATTTTGGGTTTATAAATCGAGGCACAGAGTACAAAAACAAAGAAGTTCTGTTGAACCTTTACAAGTCACTGGTTAGACCTCAGTTGGATTATTGTGTGCAATTCTGGACACCGCACCATAGGAAGGATGTCAAGGCCGCGGAGACGGTGCAGAGGAGATTTACCTAATGTTACCAGGGATGAGGGACTTTATTTATGAGGAGAGGCCGGAGAAGTTGGGATTGTTCTCCTTAAAGCAGAGAAGGTTAAGGGGGGATTTAATAGAGGTGTTCAAAATTATGAAGGGTTATGATAGAGCAGACAGGGAGGAACTGTTTCCACTGGCCGGTGGGTGGGTAACCAGGGCAGAAACATTTAAGGTGATTGGCAAAAGAACCGGAGGGAAGACGAGGAGAAATTATTTTACACAGAGTTGTTACAGTCTGGAATGCACTGCCTGAAAGGGTTTGGAAACAGATCCAATAACAACTTTCAAAAGAGAATTAGATCTGTAGAAAAGAAAAAAAAATTGCAGGGCTGTGGGGAAAGAGCGGCACTGATTGTGTAGCTCTTCCAAATAGCCGACACAGGCACAACGGGCCAAATGGCTTCCTTCTGTAATAATATTAATAATAATAATCCTTGCATTTGGTATAGCGCCTTTGAGATATTTCAAAGCGCTTCACAGAATATACTGAATAGTAAATAATTAAAGTAAATAAATAATATTCTATGACTATGAATTGACTGTATTTTGCGGGTGAAGTTCAGCAATTGCCTTACAAACGGTCATGGATCGAGTGACCCAAATATTTGGGGAAGGATTATTTTCTGTGGAGGGAAAGATATCCACCAATTGGCGAACAGCCAAGTTCCTCCATACGTAAACGAGGGTTCTGGAACATAATGTGGTTTGGAGACTCTTAAACAGCGGTGATGGGGTTTGGCAGGTGTCAGACACCTGTCTAACCAGAAAAATTACCCCTTATCCTCTCGGTAGTTGAAGGAACAGTGTGCAACCCTCCAAGGGATGAGAGGACTCCCTCCCTTCTGTACAACACAACTGGAGATCTCCCTGGTGTCTGGGAAGGAATGCACACTCTCTCTTCCTCTCATCCCTCGGAGGGAAACACCCTTCTTACATAATCCTGGAGAGGATTAGGTGCAGGTTGGCTCGAGCCCAGAGTTTGTGGCTTTGGGGGTAATTGCTGCAGTTACGTGTGTAACACAACAGGACAATTTACTGTGTTCATTCCACACAGAGGGAGATTGACCCCTCATGTGGAACTCTCTGCAGCTTGGATCTGAGACTTTCAAGCTTGGCGCTGGGTTTCCGCGTGGGCCATTAATCACTCTTAATAGTGACAATTGTTCACTGTTAATTTTTGGGGGTTATTAACTTGTCAAACACAGCAAATGTCACCCTTGTGTCACTTACAGATCGCGACGAGTGTGAATCCAGCCCGTGTGGCTCCAACGCAACGTGCACCAACACAGAGGGAGCGTTCCTCTGCAAGTGTGACGCAGGGTTTGCCTCCATCAAAGGAGAGACTGAGTTCACCAACTTAACGATTCGCTGTGAAGGTACAACCTGAAGACGGGGAAGGAAGGGGGCAAGACGGAGGGATAGAGGAGGGGTTTCAGGGCATAGTGGCTGAAAGCTCTGCTCCCAATGATGGAATGGAGGGCATGAGGGCCAACAGGAAGATGGAGCCAGTCGAGCGAGGCAGCAGGTTGTGGGTTGGGGAATAAGCAGCTCGGAGAGGTAGGGAGGTACCAGGGCGTGAAGGGATTTGAAGATGAGTGTGAGGCACTCGATTCTCCCCAACCTTCCATGACTCATGGTGTAAGGCAGAGTGTAACCTAACAACCTTTTGTGTAAATGCAGTTTGTGCTTTCCTTCTTGTTGTTGCAGATATAAATGAGTGTGAAACCAAATTTGGTTTGTTCACCTGTTCATTTCAGGCAACGTGTTACAATACTATTGGGAGCTTCTACTGTAGCTGTTACGAAGGCTACGAAACTATTCGAGGGGAAAGGAACTTCACAGTCAAATCATATTGCAAAGGTAAAAAGGAAATTCACAACCAACAATAGTAACTTGCATTCACACAGTCCTGTCGCTCAGTGGTTCGAGGCTTGCCTTGCAAGCACAAGGACCTGGGTTTGATTCCTCGGCAGGACAGTAAGTTTCCTTACTCCACACGCCTCTGTTTGCCGAGCAGTAACAACAACAACTTACATTTATATAAAGCCCTTCAGGCGGAGTAGTGTCCTGGAGCGTTTGGGTAAGTAAGTAAGAACCCAGTTGTTAGTCGATTGGCAGATCGCTTTCTGAGGGTTATAATCCCTCCAATTTAATCCACGACTGTTTATAGGGACCCAACTGACCTACACAAAAAATCACTCTTAATGTTCAGGATTATGAAATTATGACACAGCAATTGTCAGCCCTGTGTTCCTTACAGATCGCATCGAGTGTGAATCCAGTCCGTGTGGCTCCAATGCAGGTTGTCAGAACACACTGGGAAGTTTCTACTGCGTATGTGATCCCGGCTTTGTCACCAGCACTGGAAAATCTTTTTTCAGTGACGACAGCACTCTCTGTGAAGGTAAATCATTCCCCCATTCCCACCGCCCCCCCACTCCCCCCACACCCATTGTTTGTGCCTTTGAGCCCCTCAGTGGGACTGACATAAACACACTTCAGTGCAATGTGGTGGGAATGCTGCTTCATCAGAGGCGCTATCCTTCAGATAAGAAGTTACACTGAGCTGTGCCCTGTTCGGGAGGATGTTAAACATCCCGAGATGCTGTTGGAAAAGAGAAAGGAGTTTCTCTCTCTCTCCCACACACCGTCGTGAAGTGAGTGACCAACTGTATGTGGGGTATTGTCAGCCAGGACAGCGGCACCTCTGACAATGCTGCGCTCCCCCCGGCACTGCCCTATAGCGACAGCCAAGACTGTGAGCTGAAAACCCTGATGTGGGGCTTGAACCCACAACCTTCTGACTCAGTGAGAGCACGGCCCTGACCCCTTGCAGCTCACACCGAACCACACACCGCCAATGGTGGAGATGATTAAATTGTCAAACACTGAAAATCACCATTGTGTCTCCTACAGATATTGAGGAGTGTAAATCCATTACGTGTGGCCCCAACACAACGTGTCACAACACAGAGGGAGCTTTCTACTGCATGTGTGACCCAGGGTTTGCCACGAGCACCGGAAACACTACTTTCGTCAACACAACGACTGTCTGTGAAGGTAATACACCCCCAACCAACCCCACCCCACCACCACACCCGCCTCGACTGCTTTTCAGATGACAACCCTTCCCGATCTTGTTCCTCCCCACCTCTGTAACCTACTAAAACTTTACCAACCCGTCCACTCTCTCCACAAGTCCTGCAGCTCAGTGAGAGCGAGAGACCCGGGTTCGATTCCCAGTTGGGGCAAACGTTGGGCAAGTTTCCTGACGCCACACACGCCCCTGTTTACCCCGCAATGAGTGGGAACCTGGCTGTTAATGAATTGGCCGATCACTTTTCCAGGGATAATAATTCCTTCAAAAAATGAATAATAAATTGTTCCCTCAACCTATGATTTTGTGGGGACGCTGCTGTGCACAATTTGCTGCCATGTTTCACCCACAAAATGTAGTCAGTTCACTTGGCATTATTTCCTGTGAAGCACTTTGGGACGTCTCAAAGCCGTGATGAGCTGCTTTATCAAATGCAAGGATTATTATTATCTTTATTATAATCAAATATACTGTAAAGTTTTGTGGGCAAAATGCAGCAGCGAGGACACGGGGAGAAAGAAACTTCCTTCTCTTTTCCAACAGCAGCTCAAGATCTTTAACGATCAGCGGAACAGAGCACAGCTCAGCGTATTGTCTCATCCAAAGGACTGCGTCTCTGACAATGCTACGCTCCCCGAGCACTGCATTGGGGCGTAAGCCGAGACTTTGTGATTCAATGTCCTGACGTCGGGACTTAAATTCACAACCTTCTGACTCGGAGGCAAGTGCCCTACCACTGAGCCACAGGCTGGCACTGAAGTGTAGGGACCTTGTGTTTGCAGGCAAACATAGCAGCTCAATTGCTGGAGTCTGTGTCTCCAGTGGACAGTATCCACCGATAATGCAGCACTCCCCGAGCACTGCACTGGAGTGTTAGTCCCGGGTATTTGATTCTCAACTTGATTCACAGCTATATCATGGAGAGACTCCGATCATTGCTCCCTCACACAATCGAATCTCCAGGAGAGAGCACTGACCAGCACACAGCCCAATAATAATAATAATAATCCCTGCATTTGATATAGCGCCTTATCACATCTTCAAGACGTCTCAAAGAGCTTCACTGACGATAGAATTGTGGAATATTACAGCAGAAAAGGAGGCCATTCGGCCCATCGTGCCTGTGCTGGCTCTTTGGCAAAGCTACTCAATTGGTCCAACTCTCTCCGCTCTTTCCCCAAACTCTGCAAACTTTTCCTTTTCAAGTACCTGTCTAACTCCCTTTTGAAAGTTGTTATTGAACCTGTTCCCAACATCCTTTCAGGCAGTGCATTCCAGACCATAACAAAACTATATAGTGTATTGACCGTATATATTGTGGGCCGAACGCGGCAGCGAATTGCGCACATCAGTGTCCCCCAAACAGTCGTGGAATGAAGTGACCAATTTTTAGTAAAACAAATTTGAAGGAATTATTACCCCCAGAAACGTGATCTGCCAATCGACTACCAACCGGGTTCCTACTTACTGCTCAGTAAACAGAGCCCTGTGGAGTAAGGAAACTTGCCCAACATTTCACTCTGTTGGAAGCGAACCCAGGTCTCTCGATTGCCGGGTGAGTGCTGTAACCACTGAGCTACAGGACTCCACTACAACGCAAATAATAATAATAATCCTTGCACTTGATAGAGCGCCTTTCGCAATATCGAGACGTCACAGGATATACTGTAAAATGACTGTATGTTTTGTGGGAGAAATGAAGCCCAAGGAGTAACTGACATTTGTATTTCTTATTGCAGATTTGGATGAGTGTAAATCCAACATATGTGGCACCAATGCGACTTGTCACAACACCGTGGGAGCTTTCTACTGCACGTGTGACACAACATTTGTCTCTACCACCGGAGAAGCTTCCTTCACCAATGGAACAACTCACTGTGAACGTAAAGACTCTATTCATCTCTGTATCTCTGCGCAAACTCAAACCTCCCTCTTCTTAATCACAATAATCCTTACATTTGGTACTGCGCCTTTCACATCAAGAGGACCGTCCCAAAGGGCTTCACAGGATTTACTGTACAGTGCAGTGACTGTGTGTTTTGTAGGCAAACGCGGCAGCCAATGTTGCACAGCGGCGTCCCCACAAACAGCTGTGAAGTGAGTGAGCGATTTTATGGAGGGCTGTTATTTGAGGGCTGATTTGGTTTCATTCCCGCGATAGATTTTGACTGTCTTCCTGACGTGAACAAGCACGATGCAATCATTGGGGAGCGATGTGATTCCAGCCGCCCAGTCGGATTCCGAAAGGTAGGGTCCACATATTTCCAGCTCACCACTCGCACCCCTTCCACTCCAACGCTGTCCCCCGTCCGTGTTTTGAGATACACTGCCATAGAGTTATTACATGCGTTATACACAGTTGCACGAAGGGGAGTGGAAATCTGGAGCTTTCTCCCTCCAAAGGCTGTGGATGCTGAGTAATTCAAATTTCCAAGAGGTGGAGAGGTATTTGTTAAGGTATCAAGAGATTTGTGGCAAAGGCGGGTAATTAGACTGGAGGTACACGTCAGCTGTAATCTAATAGAATGTCGGAACTGGATCAAGGGTCTGAATGATCTACTCCTGTTCCTATATATATGTCCGTATCTTTGTGTGTAGTAGTTGTGTGTATCGGATGTTTCTCTATATCCCTTTCTCTATATAACACAATACAAATTAGATTTACGAGGTGCCTTTCACCTTGAGAGGACGTCCCAAGGTGCTTAACAATCCTGGCTGGTTACCCGTGGTGGGTGGGTGAGGGGGTGGCAAGGGTGGGGAAGGTTGGGGGGAAGGGGAAAGGTGACCAAAGCCATGGTCAATGAGGAGGATCTCGAGACGCACCTTGAGTAAGGTGATGGAGGGAGCGAGTTGGAGGGACTCAGGGATGGAATTCCAGATGGTGGTGGCAGATAGGCTTTATGCTCATCCTAAATACGTATCGCTATGTCTCCATGTCTGGAGATCGCTAACCATATCTCTCTGGAATTCTCTCCCTCAATCTCTCTGCCTTGCCCCTTCCTTACCCATCTTCAAAGACCTTCCTCTTCGACCGCGCCCTCCCCTCGGCTCAGCATTGTGCTCCACCACTGTCAAGCTCTCTGGGACACTGCCCTGCATGAGGGCCAAGTGGTTGTTGTTATTTCTCTGTCTTTGTATCTCCATGTCTATCTCTGTCTACGTGTCTATCTCTGTCAATGTATCTCTGTGTCTATCGCTGTCAAATGTATCTCTGTGTCTATCTCTGTTAAATGTAGTTCTTATGTCTATCTCTGCGTGTTTGCTCTGTGTGTATCTGTCGGTCACAGTAACGCAATGAATTGTGTAAGTTGAAGCACAGAGAAAGTCACTTGGATCTCATCCCATGATATTTACTTTCTTGTCACAGAATCCTCAGCTGCTCGGCAGTGAGTTCTGCCCTGTGATCGAGAAAATCTTCCACTTGGCTGATGAGTTCTGTCAAAACTTTACCAGGCGACTCGCTTTGGAGGTCAGTAACATACAGGACATCTCCTTTTCCCTTTGCCTCAATACTCAAGCCAAGAGCCTCACCATTTTAATGACAATTCTTGCATTTGACACAGCGCCTTATCAAATCTTCGAGACGTCTCGAAGCTCTTCACAGAATCTACTGGAAAGTCAATTGACTGTGTGTTTTGTGAGCGAAACGTGGCAGCCAGTTTGCGCACAGCAGTGTAACATAAACAGCCGTGGATTGAGTGACCAAATTATTATTTTTTAGTGGGATTATTATGTCCGGAAAGCATTCCACCAATCAACTAACATCAGTCTATATCATCAACTCAGTCCAGGTTCCTACTTCCTGCTGAGTAAACAGAGGCAGGTGGAGTACGGAAACTTGCCTGTTGTTTTGCTCTGACCCGGGAATCAAACCGGGGTCCTCTCGCTTGCGAGGCGAGTGCTATAACCAACGCTGTCATGTCAACAGAACGTCACGTCATTCGCAAGCGACCTCGTGGGCAGAGACGAGCTGTGGAACAGTATGGAGACTGACGAGCGCATGCAATCTGCTAACGCCTTCCTAACCCTGGTGGAGAAATCCGCAATTGCGGCTGCATTGGATCTGCCCGATCAGGGAGTGAGGAGGAACCAGACGGAAATCATGGGTAAACAACAACAACAACAACAACTTGCATTTGTGTAGCGCCTTTCACGTCTGGAGGACATCCAACGTGAAGGGCACTGCAGTGTTAAGTAATTATGTCACGACACCCCGACTCTTACAAATAATGTCATGTATTTGTAATAAAGATACACAGAAATATTAATATTAGTAATAATAAACCCTCAATAATATTATATGATTAATGTAATATTATAACTAATTAATATTCAAAGTGATAATAATGTTACTAACAGTGGTCGGTACATAAATCATTGTTTAACGCATTGAATGCTGTCCCGTTGCCCTCGGAACCGACCCGTGTTTGTGTCCTTTGCTTCTTAGAAGTGGAAGTGCGGATGTTTCGTGGGGAAGGGACATCCGAGCGGGAAAGGGTGAGGTTACAGGCCAGGAACAACACGATGGACATCTTTCGGGACACAGTGACTGGGGGGAAAACCACAGGTACGTGTGGATAATAATAATAATAATAATCCTTGAATTTGATATTGGGCCTTATCATGTCATTGAGACCTCTCAAAGCGCTAAACCGAGTCTGTTCAGGTGGATGTTAAATATCCCGTGTGGTGCTATTGGCAGCGAAGCCAGAGAACTTAAGAGTGGTGGAGCACGAGGCCAAGATGGGGGAAGGGGGCAAGTGACCTTGGGCACGGTCGAAGAGGAAGGTCTTCAGGCACGACCTAAAGATGGAGAAGAAAGAGGCGAGGCAGAGTGATAGAGGGAGAGTGTTCCAAAGTTTCGGGGTGTAGTGGCTGAAAGCGCGGCCACCGATGGTGGGATGGAGAGCATGAGTGACGTGCAGGAGGCTGGAGCCTGTTAAGCAGAGGCAGTGGATTTAGGGGCAAGTAGGTCAGAGAGATAGAGAGGTGCAGGGCATGAAGGGATCTGAAGACGAGTGCAAGGATCTTGAAATTGATCCATTTGGCGATAGGGCACCAGTGGAGCCGGCTAGAACTGGTGCCATGGGGATATGGAGGTTAATGCAGGTGAGTATGTGGGGGCAGAGTGACATTACTCTATGTCAAAGCTGCTGTGCCAATTCAAGTTGTTGTCGTCGTTGCACTAACATAAGAATCTCCTCCCAACCCCAGGTTTTGGTGCTGTTTCTTTCATCGCCTACAGAGACCTGGATGCAGTGCTGAACGGCACAGAATTCATCATCGACGGAAAAACAAGGCATTTCTACTTGGCGTCTGAGGTCATCTCAGCCTCTCTCAGCCACAGGACAGGTCACACACCCCACCAGACCGTGAATTTCACTCTCAGACACAAGGAGTCTTGGGATAGAGGCCTCACTTCAGTGAGTGATGATGATCAATTGGAATGGGGAAGGGATAACCGCTGGAGCTAATCAATAAGAACCATTTAATCAATTTACCATTGTCAGGTGTCTGAACTGTGCAGACACCCATCACCGTTGATTCCTGGAATGGAATGCGCTCTCTCTACCTGGAGAGACCCATCCGGTTTATTCAGGAAAGCATTAGGCACGAGCGCAGGCTTGGAGACCCCAGGGTGTGGGTTGGGGTAACTGCTGGAGTCTATCCAATTAAAACCACAGAGCTTGCCATTGAGAGCACTATTTGTCCACCTCAGACATGTACCTCTACAACTCCACCTCCAGGTCCACTGCTGTCTTCACAAACTGCCTGTTGGACATCAAGAACTGGATAAGAACTAACTTCCTGCAGCTGAATGTCAACAAGACCGAGGCTCTCCTGCTTGGCTCCCGTCAGCGCCTCCTCACCTCGGGCGCTGACAGCATCTCCCTCCATGGATGCACTCTACACCTCAAGGAGCCAATATGGAACCTCGGCATTCAGTTCAACCCTCAACCGTCATTCATACCCCACATCCATACCATGACCTGCTCTGCCTTTCCCCACCACTGCAATATCGCCCGGCTCTGCCACGGTCTCACACCACAGAACACCGAGACCCTCATCCATGCAGTCACAACATCCGGCTCGATGACACAAGATCCCTGCTTGCCGGCCTCCCCAACTCCTCCCTTTACAAGCTGCAGATCATACAGAACTCTGCAGCCCATGTCCTCTCCCGCACAAGGCTCTGAAAACCTATCACTCCCTCCCACCCGCTCATCCGGCTCCACTGGCCCCCCATCACTCAGAGGATACAGTTCAAGATGCTGGTCCTCACCTTCACACCCCCCACGGCCTCGCTCCCCCCCCTACCTCTGTGACCTCGTAACCCCCTGCCAACCTGTCCACTCTCTCTGTTCAACGGTCTCTGGCCTGCTGCACGTCCCCCAACTTGCCTGCTCAACCATTGCAGGTGGGCCTTCAGCCTCTCCACACCAACCCTCTGGAGTTCCATCCCACACTCCCTCCATCTTGACACCCCCCACCCCAACCTTGGCTCATTCAAGAGCTTTCTCAAAACCCTGCTCTTCATCCTGCTACCCCTACAGTCCCTGCCCTCCACCCCTCCTGATCCCACCACCAGCTTGGTTGTGCATCCCTGACTGTCCAGAGCCTTGGGACCTCCTTACATGAAAGGCGCTGTGTAAACACAATGTGTTGTTGATGTTGTTGTTGTTTTTGATGTGGTCATTGTTGATGATGATGTTGTTGATGTTGATGATGTGCTGAGACTTGAAGAATGTAACGGGGAACCTTTTATCTCCACAGAAGAATGAAAGCGAACTAAAAATGTTCTGTGTTGTCTGGAGGTTCTTAGAGAACAGTGGGTACTGGTCCCATAAGGAATGTGAACTGAGAGAACAGACCAAAACTCACATAAAGTGTGAATGTGACCATCATCACCTGAGATCCTTCGCTTTGATCATGGCTCATCATGACACGGTATCAATCATACTCCTTGCATTTGGTATCGCGCCTCATCACACCTTCGAGACGTCTTCACAGTGTACACTGTATAGTTAAATTAATGTATATTTTGTGGGCAAAATGCAGCAACCAATTGGGCACAGATTCTATGATTCTATGAAGCTCTTTCAACATCATAAAATCATAAAATATTAGAGGACAGAAGGAGGCCATTTGGCCCATCGTGCCTGTGCCAGCTCTTTGGAGGAGCTTCCCAATCAGTCCCATTGACTCGCTCTTTCCTGGTAAATTTTTCCTATCCAATTCCCTGTTGAAAGTTGTTATTGAATCTCTTTCCACCTCCCTTTCAGGCAGTGCATTCCAAATTATAACAAATCTCTGTGAAAAAAAATTCTCCCCATCTCCCCTCTGGTTCTTTTGCCAATTATCTTAAATCTTTGGGTCCTGGTTACTGACCCACAGACCAGAGAATATAGCTTCTCCCTATCTACTCTCTCAAAACCCCTCATAATTTTGAACACCTCTATTAAATCATCCCTTAACCTTCTCTGCTCCAAGAACAATTGCAGCTTCTCTCGTCTCTCCACATAACTGAAGTCCCTCATCCCTGGTACCATTCAAGGAAATCTCCTCTGCCACCAAGGCCTTGATATCCTTAATTTAGAGTGTTAGATCCAATCATTTGGTGAGTGTCAGATTGGCTCAGTCAATAGCCCTGAATTGGAACCAGAATTGGACACAATACTCCAGCTGAGGCCTAACCAGTGACTTATAAAGGTTTAGCAGAACTTCCTTGTTTTTGTACTCTATGCCTTTAATTTATAAAGCCAAGGATCCCATTTGTTTTTTTTAACAGCTCTATCAACCTTCCACCTTCAAAGCCCTGTGTATGTGAAACCCCATGTCTGTCAGCCTGGCTCAGTCACAGCAATGTCGCCTCCGAGTCAGAATAATAATAATAAATGCTTCCATTTGATTTACTGCCTTATCACGTCATTGAGATGTGTCAACGTGGTTCAAATACTGTAGTGTGGTTTCTAAGTGAAACTATATGAGTTCCAAGTCCCAAACCTCTAACCGCCTGAGCCGAGGTGAGAGCATTACCGACTGAGCGCGGCTGACACACACAAACTGATTGGATGTAATTTTGTGAGTGAAACTCACATGATTGTTGTAACTGTTTACAGGATCCTCCCTTTGCTCTGATTATCATCAGTTACGTGGGGATTATCGCTTCCCTGGTGTGTCTGGCCATCAGCATCGGCATGTTCACCTTCTGGGCCAAGGCCAAAAACTCACTGACCGTCACCAACATTCAGCTGTGCCTCAGCCTGTTCCTGGCTCTCTTCATCTTCCTCGTTGGCATCAACCAAACCAACAACCGGGTAAGACAACCACAACAAGGACTCCTGCAGTGTAGTGGTTCGCGCTCTCACCTCACAAGTCAGAGGACAGGGTTCGATTCCTGGAGCGGGGAGAAGCCTCAGGCAAATTTCCTTACGGCTCACACACTCCTCTGTTTACGTCGCAGTAAGTTGATTGTAAGTTGATTGGCGGATAGCTTTTCTGGACGTAATAATTCCTTCAAAATAAACACAAAATAAAAAGTTTGATCACTAAATCCACGACTGTCTGTGGGACACTGCTGTGGCAATTGGCTGTCATGTTTCCCCTCAAAAATACACAGCCAATTCACTTCACAGTATATTCTGTGAAGCGCTTTGAGACGTCTCAATGATGTGATGAAGTGCTTTATTATTACCCCCGGGAATTACACCTGGGTTACTATTTACAGCGAGATAAACAGAGGCGTATGGAGTAAGGAGACTTGACAAAGGTTTTGGACTGCCCGGGAATTGAACCCGGGTCCTCTCGCTTGCCAGGCGCGTGCACGAACTGCTCTGCTACAATCCCTGTAGATATGAGACCCCGTGGGCTTGTGTTTAACGGCGTTGCTGTGTTGATTTCAGATTGTGTGTGGGATTGTCGCTGGTCTGCTCCATTACTGGTTCCTGGTGGCATTTGCCTGGATGTTCCTGGAAGGTGTACAGCTGTGCCTGATGGCTCGGGACATCCAGAAACTGCAACAACCCACTCCGCACTTCCGAGGCTGCATGTACGCTCTGGGCTACGGAGTCCCAGCTCTGCTGGTGGCTGTGTCTGTCGCTGTGGGTTACGAGGGCTATGGCACCCACAAGCAGTGAGTACCGTCCTCGCTGAGCCATTCCTGGCGTTTTCTGCTTCACGTGTTAATGCTCACACGCCACTGGGTTGCGCACACTCACACACGCACTCACGCTCACACACATGTGTACACTCACATGTGCACTCGCACTCACCTACACACACACTCATACACACACTTATACACACACTTATACAAACACACACACGCGCACACACGCACATCGCCCCACCCCTTGCCAGGCCTCGCTGGGCCTCTGTCACACAGCAGATCCTTACCCTTCCCACCCCATTCTGACGTCTCATCCGGATTCCGACACCTCTGACAATGCGCCCCCCCCCCCCCCCCCCCCCCCAGCACTGCATTGGAGCAGTGTCAGCTCAGGCCGTGCGATTCCAAGTCCCGACATGCGACTGAAACCCAATCACCTCCCTACCCATCCCACCTGCTCACACCTCACTCCGCTACCCGCTCCTTTTGCTCAGCCGGGCTCCGGCCTCCTGCACTGCCCTCGTCCCCCTCCATTCCACCATTGACAGCTGTGCTTTAAGCCACTACCCCCTCAACCTCTGGAACTCTCTGCCTCAATCGCTCTGCCTCGCCCCGTCTTTGCCCGTATTCAGGCCGTGCCTGAAGAGGACCTTCTTCGACCGCGCCTACGGTTACCTCCCCCCCAACCTCCCGCCTCGGTGTCAGGTTCCGCACCTATTAAGTGCTCCAAGATGCTGCCCTGTTTGAAGGCAAATTGTGGTTGTTGAATATTTATGTGTCAGCCTGGCCGGGCTCAGTCAGTAACGCTCGCGCCTCTGAGTCAGGAGGTTGTGAGTTCAGGACCCACATCGGGACTTGGAATCACAGAGCCTAAGGTGACTCTGCAGTGCAGCACTGGGGGGATGTTGCATTGTCAGAGGCGCCGTCCATCAGATGAGATGTTAATCCGAGTTCCTGTCAGTGCTCCGATCACTTGGACGTTAAAGATCCTGTGGGGCAATTGGAAAAGAGGTTCTCTCTCCCTGTGTCCAGGCCAACAGTCCCCAAATAAAATTGGTCACTCACTCCATGGCTGTTTGTGGGACATTGCTGGGACGCTGGGAGAGAGAGAGAGAGAGAAACTTGTTTTAACGTCTCATCCGAAGGATGGAGCCCCTGACAATGCATTGCTCCCACCAGCACTGCACTGGAGCTCTGGCCGACACTGTAAGTTCGAAGTCTTGACGTTGGGCCTTGAAACCACAATTTTTTTTGACTGAGAGGCACGAGAGAGCGCGAGCCACTGAGCCAGGCTGACACCTACCGTCTCACCCTAAACATCCCTGCTCACTGTTGTGTTGTGTGGTTGATTTCCAGCTGCTGGCTCAGTGAAAAATATGGATTGAGATGGAGTTTCCTGGGTCCCATCTGTCTGATCATTGTGGTAATACTCATGGAATGACATACATGGTGCAGTACCCAAACTAACCAGCAGGTGTCGGTATAGCATTGGGAGAAGAAGGCCAATTGCCCATCTGTTGGCTGCGACATCGCTCGCGATCTCGTCTCTCAGTCAAAAGGTTGTGGGTTCAAGGCCACAGCCTTCTGACTGAGCCTTTGAGCTCACAGTCTAAGCTGATGATCCATTGATGTGCCGGGGGGGCACTGGGACTCATTGTCGGAGGCGCCGTCCTTCGGATAAGATCCACATCGGGAGGTCTACACGTCAAAGTGTGGATGTCCAATGGATGACGGCAACAACAACTTGTATTTACATGTCACCCTTCAGGCCGGACGGCTTCTCACAGCATTTATATTTTACCACAAATTACATAGATTTACACTGAGTGACCGGCAGAGAAACAGGCCTTTTGCTCCAAACAAGCGGTGCCAGCATTTACACAGCCTCCGTACCCCCTCCCACACCCTCTATTCCCTCAGGCGGAGGTCTCGCTTCCCCTTATAAACGCTCTGGGATGCTATCCATAGATATTTGGGGAGGACAAATATGCAGGTCTTTGGGGAGAGAGGGGAGGAATGGGATTTAATTTGGACACGATGGGCTGAATGGCCTCCTTCTGTGTTGTATGATTCTACCCTTCATGAGGTACACTATATAAAAGTAAGTTGTTATCAATGCATCAACACTATGTGATGCATTCACCACTTCAGGCATCGAGTTTCTCAATCTCACTGCCCTCGTTATGAAGTCTTTTCTCCTAATTTCTCTTTTAGATCCTCTCGTTGCTCTCTTACACTCGTGTTACCAGTTCGGCCACAAGTGGAAACAGACTAATTATGCAAAGCTTTATAATGTTTGTAATTTTAAACACCGCTATTAAGGATTATTATTATTATTATCATTATTATTACTTCAAGTGTCTCCTCTCTGGTGAAGAAAGGTCTAACTCAGTCAGTCTATCATGACAGCACAGCCCTGGAATCATACATTACAACACATTGTAAGCGAGATTTGATACAGAACCTTTCCCATTGGGAAAACGGCTCAAAGCACTTCACAGACTTTTACTGCAAGTGACTGTGTGTTTGAAAGTTAAGTTGCAAAGGAAAAGGAGAGATGACCAGTGGCCCAGTTGAAGGGGAAGGTGATTAGGTGGGATTTAAAGATAGGAGTAGGGTTAACGACAACAAATTACATTTACACAGTGCCTTTCACATGGGTAGAATGTCCCAACGTGCTGGACAGTCCGGAATTTGGGGGATGGGCATGGAGGGCAGGGAGGATGGCTGGAGGAGGGTGACCAAAGCCAGGTTCGAAGAGGAGGGTCTTGAGATATGCCTCGAAGGAGGCACGGGAGGGAGCAAGGCAAAGGGAATGTGGGATGGAGTTCCAGAGGGTGGGGTCAGAGAGGCTGAAGGCCTGACCGCTGATGGTGGGGTGGACCAGGTGGGGGACATGGAGCAGACTGGGCAGGGGATGTGGAGCAGGACAGAGCTCATGGGGGGAGGTGTAGAGGGAAGGAATTCCAGGAATTAGGGACATAGTAGCTGAAGGCTTGGCCATCAATGGTGGTGATTAAGGACATGGACCTGTGTTAGTTCAGTGTAACGTGGTGGTGGTGGTGGGGTTGTTGGAGGGCGAGGAGCGGGTTATGAGCAGGTCAGAGAGTGATAGGGAGGTGCGTGAGTGTAAGGGGGAGGACCATGAAGTCCACCTGCAGAGACAGTGGAAACTGTCGGGGACTGGGGTGATAGGCAACATGATAATGGAGTTCTGTAGTGTATTGGTTAGAGCATTCACCTCGCAAGCGAGAGGACCTGGGTTTGATTCCCGGGCAGGATGAAACCTTAGGCAACTTTCCTTACTGCACTCGCCTCTGTTTACACAGCAGGAAGTAGGAACCCGCTAGTTATTTGGTTGGTGGATCAGTTTCAGGGGTAATAAGCCCTTTAAATTAAAAAAAATTGGTCACTCACTCCACCACTGTTTGTGGGCAATGCTTTGCATAATTGGCTGCCGCGATTCCCCACAAAACATACAGTCAATTCACTCTCCAGTGTATTCTGTGAAGCGCTTTGAGACGTCTTGAAGACATAATCAGGTACTCTATCGATTGCAAGGATTATTATATCATATATATGTTATATTATTTTAATGACAAGTAACTTATTGCCCGACAGATCAACCTTGCTCTGTACGTGACGGTGCTGTGTATCCTGAGGCACAAGGTCACCATGCGGAGCATGGAACTACCAAACATCAACACCAGGTGAGGGACAGCAACTCTCAGCTCCTGCACAGTGTTGCTGTCTGGCCGCTTGTTAATGTTTGCCTCAAAATACAGTCACTGCACTTTACAGGAAAATCCTGTGAATCTTGTTCTCTTGTTCTCCCCCTCCCATTCCCCTTCACTTCGCCCCTTCCCTTCGCCCCTTCCCTTCGCCCCTTCCCTTCGCCCCTTCCCTTCGCCCCTTCCCTTCGCCCCTACCCCCCCCCCACCCCCCAACCTCCCTTTTTTGGCTTCCAGTTTTTGAGGAAGTGACATGAACTCAGTGAAGAAGAAGTGACATATACGTCGGCCGTCTTTACGTTACAGTCAGGTTTACGTGCCTGGAGCAGGGATATACCAACAACAACAACAACTTGCATTGCATCCCAGAGAGCTTGCAGGGCCCGTCTCTCTGTATTATTTCCCTCCCTGCAGGATGCTGGCGATTTAAGCCGTTGGACAACAATAATTATGTTCCTTACCGTTGTTAGAGCGCCTTTCACATCCCAGAACCCTTCACAGGGTTCAGTGTAAAGCCCAGTTACTGTGTGTTTGTAGGTGACTGTGGCAGCCAGCGATGTCTGTGCAAACATCCGTGCAGTGAGTGAGCCGGTTATTTGTTGGTGTGAGCCTTACTCTGACGGTTGTCTTGTTCCTGGGCAGGATGCTGGCGTTTAAAGCCGTGGGGCAGGTGTTTGTCCTGGGCTGTACCTGGATCCTGGGAGCGTTTCACTTCCAGAAGGAAACGGTGGTCATGGCTTATTTATTCACCATCGTCAACAGCTTCCAGGGCGTCTTTATCTTCATCTTCCTGTGTCTGTTAAAACCAGAGGTAATTGATGGTGGAGGGGGTTGAGGGTGGGGGTGAGTGTGTGTGTGCCGAGGGCGGGGGTGGAAGGGGATTTAATACGGTGTCTCTGAGCAGGTCAAGACTTCAGCTCTCAGATGTTTTCGGTGTCAGACCGGCTCTGTCGGTAGCGCTCGTGCCTCTGAAGCAGAAAAAGGTTTGGGGTTCAAGCCCCATATCGGGAATCGGAACTCACATACTCTGAGCAAGTGCTCGGGGAGCACTGCATTTTCGGAGGTGCCGTCCTTCAGATGAGACGCTAAACCGAGCTCCCGTCTGTGTCTGTGCAGACGGTCGTTGAAGTTCCTGTGGCGCTGATCTCTCTCCCAGTGTCCCAGCTGACAATCCCTGGCCAGATCCCTGGATAATCCCTGGCCACATAAATTCGGTCACTCACTGCGTGGCGGGTAGACTGGGGTTATGTTCCTGAGAGCAGAGGACGGTTTCATTGCCGTTTCTAAAATTACAAACACAATTGACAGCATCGAGGTTCGCAGAATGTTCTCTCTGTTTGAAGAATAAACATAAAACTGATAAGACTGCCATGATTTAACACTGCAAGATAAACAAGAACAACAACAGGCGAGCGAGGCAGGGGACGTGAAGCAGGCCAGAGACCGCTGAGCGGAGGGAGCGAGCAGGATGGTAGGAGTTTAGAAGGTCGCAGAGGTAGGGGTTTGAGAAGCCACTGGAGTTGGGTGAGGATGGGGGGGATAGGGTCACAGAGCCTAGTGCTGGAGAGGACGCGAGCTGCAGAGTTCTGGATGATGTGCAGCCTATTGAGGGAGGAGTTGGGGAGACCGACAAGCAATGAGTTTGCATCGTCAACCCTTGAGGTAGTGAAAGCCTGTATGAGGGTTTCGGTGGCCTGTGGTTTGAGACAGTGGTGGAGATGGTCGATGAGTCGGAGTTTGTGGAAGGCAGAGCGGGTCATGGTGCGGATGTGGGATAGAAAGGATAGTTGAGGGATGTAAACTTAGTGAACTAAAAGAGAATTTACTTTACAGTGTATCCTGTGAAGCGCTTTGATCCCTCTCGACAACATGATAAGGCGCTGTATCAAATGCAATGATTATTATTATTGGTTGTTACCAACTGAGCCAGACTGCCACACGGAGATCAGAGGCACAGGACAGTTAGGGCTAAGGTGTGGAAACAGGACAGAGTCTGTTATCACTGGTATTGGTATCGTTTTGTCCTCAGGTCAGGGTTGAGTTGCAGAGATGCTGTGAGAGAACCAGACGGAGATAGAAGGAACCGAATTAATGAAAAATTGGAGTCCTCAGGGCTGTGCTGGTGTGAGATCAGGAACTCATCTCAATCCAAAGTGTGTTCCCTGAAATTCACCATCCCTCTTCATCCACTTTCAGCCGAACACAACCACTTTCACCCGGAACTCTGAGTTCTTCACACTGAGGAAGATGGACATCACTGAGGAACAGTCTTTTGGACCCAATGAGCAACTGGGACATGGATTGAGAGGTCCTCTGGAAGCCCAGAGCAGAAGGCTGTGGGATCAAACCCTGACTCAGGGACTTTGAGCCCACAGTCTAAGGAGAGAGCTCCACATTGTCAGAGGCGCCGTCCTTCAGATGAGACGTTAAACCAAGCTCCCAACTGTGCCCTGTTCAGGTGGACATTAAAGATCCTGCAGGAAAATGAAGGGAGTTTCTCTATCTCCTGGTATCCTGGTCAACAGTCACTCTCCCACCACCACCCCACTCCCCTCCCACAACCCCCCCACCCGCACCCCATCAACCCCCCGCACCCCATACCACCCCCACCTACATAAAGTTGTGGCTGTTTGTGGAGATGCTGCTGTGAGCAAATTGCCCGACAGGACACAGGGAGAGAGAAAAACACTTTTGTCTTTTCGAGCAGTGACCGCAGGATCTTTAACGTCCGATCTTTAAGGTCGGTGTCTCTGACAATGTGCAGCTCTGTCTCCCCTCAAAACTGCACTGGAGCATCAGCCTCGACTGTGAGCTCAAAGACCCAGACATGGAGGCTTGAACCCACAAAACATCTGACTCGGAGGCGAGAACACGACCCACTGAGTCAGACTGACATTCAGTTGGCAAAGTCCTCAGGAACCAAACTCAACAGGAAATCATCACAGATATTTTTTGCACTATTGCTCCGTGTCAGAGAAGAAGATGAAAGGGCCTCAAATCCGCCCTCTCCAGACTGATCTGCTGGTGGATTTGGGGAGACAAAGGGACAAAAAAATATTCATTTGGTCACTCAATCCCCGACTGTTTGTGGGACGCTGCTGTGTGTAATTGGCCGCCATGTTTCGGCCACAACATACAGTCAATTCCCCTTACAGTCTATCCTGTGAAATGCTTTGAAATGTCTCAATGACGTGATGAGGTGCTATATCAAATGCAGGGATTATTATCACTGTTATTATTATTATTATTGAGGGGATCTGCTTTCACAAAGGGCCAACGCAGACACTGTGCTGTTGTTTCCTTTGTGGGATTTATAGTTTGTCTTTCCCATTGTCTGTGATTTCTGCTCATTGAGCCACAAACCAGAGACTTTATTTTCTTTAATGTTTGGATTCCTTTAAATAAAGTTATTGGGGTTTTAATTTGGCAAAGGGTTTGTTTGGAACACATTTACTTTCCTGACGCTCAGTGGTCAGAATGTTCGCCTCTGAAGTGAGTGGACCCGGGTTTGATTCCCGGGCAGAGCGAACCCTCAGGTACGTTTCCTTATTCCACAAGTCTCTGTTTACCAAACAGTATGTAGGAACCCGGATATCAGTCGAATGGCAAATAGCTTTTTGAGGAATAATAATCCCTTTCAAAAATAACTTATTATTATTTGGTCATTCAATCCATGGCTGTTTATGGGACGCTGCTGTGTGCGATTGGCGGCCACGTTTCGTCCACAAAATATACAACAACAACAACAAGATTCCATTTATAGAGCACCTTTCACGTCGGGAGGACGTCCCAAGGCGCTGTACAGTTGGGTCAGGACCCGATCAGGGGCGAAATGGTTAGGGTGAGGGGAGGGAAGGGAGGGAGCGAGCAGCGGGTAGAGAGTCGCGAGGGGAGCCGAAGGCTCGGTCAAGGAGAAAGGTCTTGAGACCGGCCTTGAAGGAAGAAAGAGAGGAAACGGCGAAGGCACTGGGGGATAGAGTTCCAGAGCCTCGGGGTTGAGAGGCTGAAGACCCGGCCACCGATGGTAGGGGGGTTGGGGCGGGGGATGTGGAGCAGACCGGAGCCGGAGGAACGGAGGGTACGGGCAGGTAGGTAGGGGGATAGTAGCTCGGAGAAGTTGGAGGGAGCGAGGCCGTGAATGGCCTTGTAGGTGAGGATGTGGATCTTGAATTCAATCCTCTGGGGGATGGGGAGCCAGTGGAGGCGAGCGAGGGTGAGGGTGAGGTTGGGAGTGATGTGGTGCGGGACAGTACACAAGCTGCAGAGTTCTGAATGACCTGCAGTGTGGAGGGAGGGCCGGGAAGGCCGGCGAGGAGAGAGTTCCCATAGTCCAGCCTTGAGGTGATAAACGCGTGGACCAGAGTTTCATCCGCGTGAGGGGTGAGGTAGTGCCGTAGTCTGGCGACATTCCGGAGGTGATGGAAGGCGGTGCCAGTTGTGCCGCGGATATGAGGAAGAAAGGACAGCTCAGGGTCGAACAGAACGCCGAGGTTCCTGATGGCTTTGAGAGGTGGAGAGTGCAGCCTTGGATGCTGATGCTGTCAGTGCCGGAGGTGCTGACGTGAGCCAATCAGGAGGGCATCAGTTTTACGCACAAAGCTGAAGAAAGTTGTCTCTCATCCAGGACTCGATGTTGGACAGACAGCTGTCAGGACATCGGGGGTCGTGGAGTTGAGGGTAGAGGAGGAAAGGTAGAGTTGAGTGTCATCCGCAGATGATGTCACCACAGGGGGAGCATATAGAGGGTGAAGAAGAGGGGACCGAGGACAGAGCCCTGAGGGACACCGCACGAGACAGTGCAGGGGGTGGAGGAAAAAACATTCGTGGAGACAAAGTGAAGACGGTGGGAGAGGTACGACCTAAACCACTCAAGGACAGGGCCTTGAAGGTTTAGGTGGGAGGACAAGCGGTGGAGGAGGATAGCGTGGGCGACCGTATCGAATGCTGCCGATAGGTCGAGGAGGACGAGGAGGCAGAGGGAGCCCTGGTCACAGATGGTCAGGATGTCATTGGTGACCTTGACCAGGGCAGTTTCTGCGCTATGGGCAGCACGGAAACCTGACTGAAGGGGTTCGAATAATGAATGGTTGGAGAGGAAAGAGCGCAGTTGGGAGGCGACAACTCGTTCCAGGGGACCTTGGACAGGAAGGGGAGGTTGGAGATGGGCCGGTAGCTTGATAGCTGCGACGCATCAAGGGAGGATTTTTTCAAGGTGGGAGCGATGGTGGCAGTTTTTAAGGGAATGGGAACAGAGCCAGAGGAGAGGGACAGGTTGACGATGTCTGTGATATATTCCCTTGATTTTGGATTCAAGGAAATCCAGCATCTCCTCGCAGTGAAGGTTGGAGGAGATGACCTGCGCGGGGTGGCGGGGGGGGTGGAGGAGTCGGGATGTGGTAGAGAACAGTAGCCTGTGGTTGTTCTTCGCCTCCAGGATTATCCTGGAGTAGAAGGACGACTTGGCCGAGGCTAGAGTGGAGTGGTAGATTTTGAGGAGGTTCAGCCAGATTTGTCGGTGGACCATTAGGCCAGATTTGACCCAAGTGCGTTCAGCGGCCCGCACCTGGCTCTTCAGTGAGCGGAGGTGGGTGGTGAACCAGGGGGAGGAGCGAGAGTAGGAGACAGTACGGGAGGGATGGGGGCAAGAGTATCGAGTGTGGAGGAGAGGGTGTTGTGGAGAAGGGTGAGAGCAGAAGAGGGGTCAGTGAGGGTTGAAGGCCAGAGGGAGAGGAGTTCAGAGGACTCCAAGGCAGCGGTTTCAGATTGTGGGGGTAACTTCTTCCAGGGGCGGTAGATGATGGTGGTGAGTCTGGTGGAGGTGGGGAGGGGGNTGGAGGTGGTGAAGGAATGAAGTGGTGGTCGGAGACGGCCTTGTCGGTGATAGTGACATCCGAGACACTGAGGCCCCGGGTGATCACCAAGTCGAGTGGGTGACCGTGACTGTGAGTGGGGGAGTTGATGTGGAGGGAGAGGTTGAGTGAGGAGAGCAGGGAAGAGAAGTCTGAGGTGATTGAGCAGGAGGGGGTGAAGTGCAGGTTAAAGTTGCCGAGGATGATGAGGCGATCAGAGCAGAGGCAAAGAGATGTAAGAAGTGTTGAGATATCAGAGATGAAGGTGGGAGAGGCTTTAGGGGGCCGGTAGAGGAGGAGGATTTTAAGTGAGAGGAAGGAGCGGTGGGAGAGGATGAGGTGCTCAAAAGAGGGGAAAGAGCCAGAGGAGTAGGGGGAGAGGGCAAGTGGTGTCCTCAAGATAAGGGCAACACCACCGCCACGGCGGTTGGGGCGAGGGATGTGGTGGGAGGTGTAGCCGGGTGGTGTGGCCTCCGTGAGGGGGAAGGTGTCGCCTGGGGTGAGCCAGGTTTCCGCTAAGGCCATGATGTCAACGCTCTCATCAAGGATGAGATCGTTGATGACCGGGGCCTTGTTACAGAGGGAATATATACCGTCAATTCCCTTTACAGTATACTCTGTGATGTCTCAACAACATGATAAGGCGCTGCACCAAATGTAATGTATGTTATTGATATGAATCGAGAACTTGATCTCGAAGACCCCGATGTGGAGCTTCAACCCACAACCTCTGACCCAGACGGGAGAGAGAGAGAGAGAGAGAGAGAGACCGGGCTGACACTTCCGCAGGTCGATATTTTTCTCCGTTCAGCTTCACATCTATGAACTTCAAAGTGTTTGTCAGTTTGTGGAAAGAAAACACCAAAGCAGCATTTCTGTGACCACATGTGGCTGCTCACACCTCACCGCAAACTTCCACCATCGGCCACCTGACTTGCTCGGTTGTTTATGAAGACACGGCTCAGGTCCACATTATCCTTCGACAATACTAATAATCCTTCCATTCCATATAGCGCCTTATCACATTTTCTAGACGTCTCAAAGCGCTTCACAGCGTATACTGTAAAGTGTAGTTCCTGTGTATTTTATGGGCAAAACACGGCAGTCAATGGCACACAGCAGCGTCCCACAAACAGTCGTGGATTGAATGACCTCAATTGAAGTGTTTTGAGATGTCTGAAGATGTGATAAGGGGTTGTGTCACTCTCAGCCAATGTACCAACTTGTACAGAGCCCGAAACCAACACAGCCGCTGTCACCCTGAACTCCTAGTCCTTCACACTGAGGAAGATGCACATCGCTGAGGCTTTTGGATGGGTTTGTGTGTGTGTCAGACTCCCGGCGGTGACAACAATCCCTTCTTTCCAATAGTCTGTGGGATATTTAACACTTTAACACGGTGAGAGGTGAGAGCGAGTGCGGCTGAGCCAGGCTGCAGGAGACCGGTTGTGAGCAGAGACACATCCACACACCAAGACTGTTGGCAAGGATTTCCTGCAGCTAAATCTGTTTTGACATTAATGCGCACATGACTGTTTAGAGAAGGGGAGTCCCGAGTTACACAAAGAAAAATATGAGACAATTTCCGGCAAATTCAGAGTGACTTTAACCTAATCCTCAATCCTTACATTTGCTATAGCGCCTTATCACGTCATCGCAGCTCAAAGCCCTTCACGGTATGTACTATAAAGTGGATTAACTGTGAATCTTGTGGACGAACCATAGATTTTTTAAAAAATATTTTTCTATTTGAAATTATTTGGGCCACAAACTATATAGTCACTACATTTTACAGCTTTGTAATGGCTCAACGATGTGAGACTTCACAGTCTCAAGACTGAGGTGGACAGACGTTTGTTGGATGAGGTACAGAGGAGCCGAGATCTCATAGAATGTCAGAACAGGCTCAAGGGGCTGAATGGCCTTCTCCTGTTTATCTGTTCCTATGATCAGATGCTGTATGAAATGCAAGGATTCCAATTATATTATTATTTTTCCTCCTTTCCCAAACCCCCTCCATCTCCTTTACCACAGCGACATCAGTCTGAGAGACTGGTGCTGTTAAGCTGTGCTCAGAAAGCAACAGGTATGTCAGAGGTGGTCAGTCTGGTGTCCTCACCTCAGAAGCTGTGCAATAAAATCACACGCACACATACACACACATAGAGGTACACATGCACTCGCACACACAGCACACACCACACACAATACACTCACAGCACACAACAGCGCACACACCACACACACACAGCATACATATGCACACACACACACACACACACACACAATACACTCACAGCACACAAACATCACACACACCACACACAGAGCTCACACACATATGCACACGCATACACATAGGAACATAGGACTTAGAAGCAGGAGTAGGCCATTCGGCCCCTCGAGCCTGCCCCGCCATTCAATAAGATCATGGCTGATCTTCTAACCTAACTCCATCTGCCGCCTTATCCCCATATCCTTAATCCCTCTATCCATTAGAAATCTATCAGTCTTAATCTTGAATATGTTCAAGGACTGACCATCTATAGGCTTCTGCGGTGGAGAATTCTATAAATTCACTGCCCTCTGAGTGAAGAAGTGTTTCCTCAACTCTGTTCGAAAAGGCTGAGCCTTAATCTTCAGATTGTGACCCCTCGTTCTAGATTCTCCTCCCGGGGGAAACAGTCTCTCACTGTCTACTCTGTCAAGCCCAATAAGAATCGTATATGTTTCTATAAGATTACCCCTAATTCTTCTATATTCTAGAGAATGTCGGCCTGGTTTACCCAACCCATCCTCATAGGTCAAACCCCTCATCTCAGGAACTAACCAAGTGAGTCTCCGCTGCACCCTCTCTAAGGCGAGTACGTCCTTTCTTAAATAAGGGGAACAAAAGTGCACACAATATTCGAGGTGCGGTCTCACCAAGGCCCATTGCAGCAACACTTCCCTCCTCTTGTATTCTAACCCTTTTGCAATAAATGTCAATATGCCATTAGCCTTCCTGGTTGTTTGCTGTACCTGCAAACTAACTTTATGTGACTGGTGTACAAGGACACCCAAATCCCTCTGAACACTGACACTTTCTCGCCTCTCCTCATCTAGAAAATAATCTGCTTTTCTATTTTTCCTGCCACGGTGAATAACTTCAGACATTCCCACATAATATTCCATCTGCCACCTTCTTGCCCACTCACCTCGCCTGTCTATATCCCTTTGCGATCTTTTTGTGTCATCCTCTGAGCTTACTCTCCCACTGAGCTTAGGATCATCTATGAATTTACATAGTTTAAGTTCTATGTCCTCGTCTCGAGCATTGATGTAGATTGTAAATAGCTGAGGGCCAATCACTGATCCTTGTGGCACTCCACTAGTCACGTTCCGCTAATCTGAGAAGGACCGTTTATCCCGACTCTCTGTTTCCTCCCCGTTAGCCACTCTTCAATCCATGCGAATACATTGCCTTTAATTCCATGGGCCCTAATCTGGTGTAGTAGTCTTTTATGTAGCACTTGTCGAACGCCTTCTGAAAACCTAAATACACTACATCTCCTGGTTCCCCCCAATCTAACCTATTAGTTTCGCTTTGCAAGTGAGAGACCTGGGTTCAATTCCAGGCAGAGGGCGAAACCTTGGGCAAGTTTCCTTACTCCACACAGAGCCTAATAATAATCCCTCCAAAACCCAAAACAATAATAAATTGGTCATTTTTAATCTACGACTGTTTGTGGGACATTGCTGTGCGCAATTGGCTGCCGCGTTCGCCCACAAATATACAGTCAATTCACTTTACAGTGTGTTCTGTGAAGCGCTTTGGGACATCCTCCCGACGTGAAAAGCGCTATATCAAATGCAAGGATTATTATTATTATTATTATTATTATTATTATTGTTACATCCTCAAAGAACTCTACAAGATTTGTTAGTGTGACTTCCCTTTTGTAAACCTTTGACGACTCGGCCTAACCATGTTATGGTCTTCCAAGTGCCCCACTACGACTTCCCTAATTAAGGAATCTAGAATTTTCCCCTCCACTGATGTCAGACTGACTGGTCTATGGTTCCCCATCTTCAGTTTCAGTTCCTTCTTAAATAGCGGTGCTGCGTTTGGGATCTTCCAGTCAATGTGAACCGTTCCAGAATCCAGAGAGTTTTGGAAGATCAAAGACAAGACGTCCACTCTCTCAGCCGTCACCTCTTTTAAAACCCCGGGATGTGGGCCGTCAGGTCCAGGGGATGGGTCATTTTTCAATCCCAACATTTTCCCTAATCCTTTAGTGTTAATTCCCTTAAGTTGGGCACTAACATTAGCTTCTTGGTTCCCCTCTATATTTGGTAAGTGTTCACGGTCTTCTAACGTGAAGACAGAAGAAAAGTATTTGTTTAATGACGGCCATATCTTTATCTCCCATTATAATTCCTCCTGTCTCTGCCTGGAATGGACCCACATTCACTTCTGATACTACACACACAGCACACGCACACACACACGCACACACACAAGCACACACAGCACACGCACACGCACACACAGCACACACACACACACACACGCACAGCAGCATCAGTCTGGAATATGTTAGCTGAAAGTTTCTAACATGGGGTTATGAACTTTGAAGCGCTCTGAGACGCCGTCCGGCGTGGAGGGCGCTATGTGAATCCAAGTTGTTGTTGTTGTTTAGTTCAGAGGCGAGAGCGCTGGCGGCTGAGCCGGACTGGCACAAGAGAAAATAAACGAAAAGAGAGCATTAATGTTCAGTGCGAGTAGATTACACCGGGTTTAAACATTTCCTTGAGTTCAACAATCCTCGTTGAGTGCTGCCAAACTTTAAGAGGGCTCCTCCCCCTCTTATTCGCCTGTTGCTAAAGTTTTTTGGGTGTGTCTCATATAACTGTACAGTTTATTTCCCTTCTCACTGAGTGTGAGTGTGAGTGTGAGAGAGACAGAGCGAGAGAGCAAGAGATTACTGGTGGACTTTCTGTAAACTGGTTGTGAGGAACTCTGTGTCTGGGATCATGAACACTGAAGTCCTTATTCTGGGTAAGTTAGTTCAGGACATCAGTGTGTGAGCAATACATGTCCTGTCTGTTTGACTGTGTTAAACTCTCGTTTGCTTCTCTGTACCCTTCATCTTTATCAGATTCATCAAACTCTCCTGTTCTTCCTGTCTCGCTGTCTCATCCACCACTCTCTAACTCTTCTTCTCATCTCTTTCTTTCTGCCTCTCTAAGATATAAAACTCTCCAGACTTCTTTCTCTCTCTCTGTCGGACACTGGAGACCTTCTCTCCTCTCACTTTCTCCAAAATTATAACAAGAATAATAATCTGTGTATTTGATGTATCACCTTTTCACGTCGGGAAGACGTCTCAAAGTGCTTCTTGTTATTTTACTGTAAAGTGCAGTGAAGGTGTAGTTTTTAGGCAAACGCAGCAGCCAATTTGCACAGAGCACTGTCCCGCAAACAACTGTGAATTTTATCGTGGAGGGAGGGAGGGAGGGGGGGGGGGGGGGGGAGGGGGGGGGGGGAGGGGGGGAGGGAGGGAGGGGGGGAGGTTTTGTTGGGATAGTTCCTTCTTTAATTTGCTGCCAACTGAGCCCGGCTGACAATATCCACTTTATTTCCAATCGATTTAGATGCCCAAAATTGCAAGTTGTTGTGTTGATTTGTGCTGTGAAGTGCTCTGAGATGTGAGGCTGTTCTTATATGAAAGTTGATGTGCAACTTACACTCCTGTCATTCGATCGGCTCCTTATCGCGTCATCGAGGCGTCGTCACAGGATTTCACTGCAAAATGGTTTGACTGTGTGGTTTGCGGGTGATCTACTGCCAACTATTGCCTTGATGGAAAATGACTGTTTCGCCCACAAAATATACACTCAATTCACTCTACACTATAAGGTGTAGTGACTGTACATTTTGTGGTCGGAGCAGCAGTCAATTGCGCACAGCGATCCCCGCAAACAGCCATGAAGTGAATGAGTGATCTTATTTAGGTGCGATTATTGGCCGGGACTCCGGGAGAGAGAGAAACTCCCTTCTCTTTTTATATAGTGCTGTGGGATCTTTAACATCCACCAGAACGGATGGGGAGTGAGGTTTAATGTCTCATCTGAAGGAGAGCGTCTCCGACATTACAGCGCTCCCCCAGCACTGCACTGGAGATTCAGCCGAGACTGTTTTTATGAGCATTAGTGCCCAGTGTAAACCCGACCCCCAACAACAACAACAACAACAACAACTTGCATTTCCGCCCCTCACTCAGGATAGCGCCCCAGAGCGCTTGACAGTGGCGGTCGAAGAGGAACGTGTTCAGGCACGACCTGAAGGTGGGGAAGGAGGGGTCAAGGTGGAGGGATTGAGGGAGAGAGATCCAGAGTTTCAGGGTGTAGCGGCTGAAAGTGCGGCCACTGATGGTGGAACAGAGGGGACGAGCGACCAGCAGGAGGTCAGAGCCAGTCGAGCAGAGGCAGCGGATAGTGGGTTGGGGAGTAAGCAGGTCGGAGAAATTAATCCGTCCGGTGATAGGGAGCCAGTGGAGTGGCGAGGGCTGGTGTGATGGGGTACGGGGTTCAGTGTGTGTAATAGGGAGCCAGTGGAGTGGCGAGGACTGGTGTGATGGGGTACGGGGTTCAGTGTGTGTAATAGGGAGCCAGTGGAGTGGCGAGGGCTGGTGTGATGGGGTACGGGGTTCAGTGTGTGTAATAGGGAGCCAGTGGAGCCTGGTTAGAGCTGGTGATGGGAACGTGTTAGATTTTATGTTGTTGCACTGTGATAATTATAATAATAATATTCCTTGCATTTGATATAGCGCCTTATCACACCTTCGAGTCGTCTCAAAGCGCTTAACAGGATTGACTGTAAAGTGAATTGACTGTATATTTTGTGGGCGAAACGCAGCAGCCAATTGTGCACAGCAGCGTCCCCACAAACAGTCGTGGATTGAAGTGAAAAATGTATTATTATTAATTTTTGAATGAATTATTACCCCGGAAAAGCAATCCGCCAATCGACTAACAACCAGGTTCCTACTTACTGTTCGGTACACAGTGGATTGTGGAGTAAGGAAACTTGCTCAACATTCCCCCTGTGCCGGGAATCGATCCCCGATCCTCTCGCTTGCGAGGCGCGCTCTCTAAACACTGAGCTACAGGACTCCACGGTCAGATTGTCAGATGTTGTAAAAGTGTCTTCTGGTTGTTTTCAGTGATGTGGGTTTGCAGTGTGTGGTATCCACAGCTCGTCACAAGCCGGGAGTGCCCGGATGGTTATGAGCTTTCATCAAAATCTGACTGTGTCGGTGAGTCTCAAACTATACCTACAATCACAGCTGCTCCTCCTCTCTCTCCCCTCTCCACCCTCCTCCCTCCCCTCCTCTCTCTCCCCTCTCAGCAAACCCATGTGTAACAAAGACATGAGGTTCCAACCCCAGCCTTCCTTTCTGCTCCACATCCCGACAAGGACCGAATGTTTCCATCTCCACCTCATTGCCCACCTCCATCCGTACCTCACAACCACAGCAGCTGAAACCCTCGTCCAAGTCTTTGTCACGTCCCAACCGGACTATTCCAGTGCCCTCCGCGCTGGTCTCCCAGCTCCACCGCACACAAAATTCAATTAATTCAAAACTCCTCACGGACCTCTGTGCCCCCATCACCCCAGTGCTTTCCAGGCTCCACTCGCTCCCAATCACTGAACGGATCGATTTCAAGATCCTCTCACTCATTCTCCAATCCCTTCAGGCCCTCACACCTCCCTACCTCTCCGATTTGGTTACCCCCCATTCCACCACCACCAGCTTCACTCGGCCTTCACTCGGCCGGCTCCAGCCTCCTGTTTGTCCCTCATCCACTCCGCTCCACCATTGATGGCTGTGCCTTCAGCCACTGATCCCCAAAACTCTGGAACTCTCTCCCTCAATCTCTCCGTCTTGCCCCTCCCTCCACACTTTCAAATTCCGCCTAAAAAANCCTTCCTTTTTAGCTTAGCCGAGTGTCTGACACATGAGGAAACCCATCACCATTGCTCAAGAGTATTCAAGTCAAATTTACCCCTCTGTCCTATAATTTGAAAATTTGCAGTACATATTTTGAGGATTTGGGGCTAAATTTGCTACAACACATTGTTTTGTTATTTCGCCCAAATATTTTGGGGCAATTTAGCATTCCAGAATAGGATTTCCTCTCCCCCCCTACCCCCTTTACTCCTCCTTGCCCATTTGCGCCCTTACTTCCCCTTGGCCCCTTTCCTACCCCCTTGCCACCCTTACCCCCTTTCCTTCCCCTTGCCCCTTTTCACTGCTTGCACCCTTTCCTTACCCCTTGCCCCCTTTACTCTCCTTGGCCCCTTTCCTCCCCCTTGCCCCCTTGCCCTTTCCCCCGTGCCCCAAATGCCCTTTGCATCCCCCGATTCTCCTGTACCACTTGAGGTCTTGCCTTTGGTGTGAGGCTGAGTGAAGGGAGCTCTGTTAACCCAGATGGGCACAGGTGGGCTGGTTGGCATGTGAATACGATCAAGTGTGTTCATGGGTGATGAGTGCGGGATTCCCGTCGCATGGCAGTGCGGGCATGAAGTGAATTGGCACGTGATTGGCATCTCACTGTTTAACAGCGGGCATATTGGTACAGATATGTATCGATATACAGCAAACTGGACGTTGCTGCATTTTCCCAATGGTCGAAGGGCCATTCCGCTCATCGTCCTATGGAGCAGTGGTTAGAGCACTCTCTTCACAAGCGAGAGGTCCCTGGGTTGATTCCCAGCCGAAAGCTCACTCAAGTTTCCTTACTCCACACACACACCTCTGTTTACCAAGCACTAAGGAGCAACTCAGTTCTTAGTCAATTCACGGATCTTTCTTGGAATAATAAGCCCTCCAAAATAACAACAAATAAATAATTTGGCCGCTCAACCCAAGACTGTGCGCAATTGGCTGCCGCGATTTGAACACAAAGTCAATTTACTTTGCAATTACTCTGTGAAGGGCTTTGAGATGTCTCAATGATGTGATAAGGTGCTGTATCAAATGCAAGGACTATTATTATTATCGTGCACAGACACCCTCCTTGAGACAGTCCCTCAGTTTAGTTGCATATCTTCTTCATTTATGTGCAAAGAAAGGTTTTATACAAAATACAAAAATTGTGCTGATAACTGGCACATGAACTGAAATACAAATAAAGACAAGTCACTACGTACAGGATGTAAGAATATGAAATACAAGTCATGGATGGGACGGAACTTGCCAAGAGGGGGGAAGCTGAGAGGCGTTAGTTGACTTGTCACTCTCTGTGTCACAACACAAACAGGATGCTCGGCTGAATTGTGAAATCTTTTGAGATCAGATCCCCAGAGGTCCCACTTGGACTGTACAGTGTCTGGTCCGGCTGCAACTTGAGCTGCATCAAGTTCTGGTCACTGTGACATGAGGGTCTGCCTAGGTCCCAGAGACAGGGCAGAGGAGAGCAACGAGGATGGTCCCCAGTGTTAGAGCAATGAGCTACGGGCAATGATTAGACAAGCGAGGGGGCTCTTCAGTCCTTGAGAGAAAGTGTCTCAGAGGAGACCTTATGGAGTCAGTCAGAGTCGGGAGAAGTTGTAATGGGGGATGAGGACATGGCAGAGTTCCTAAATGGTACTTTGCATCTGTCTTCACCCTGGAAGACACAACAAGTCTGCCCACAATAGAGATGCACCAAAGGGATGAGGACAGGGAGCAACTTAGGGAAATTTTCATTAGTGGAGAATTGGTGCTGGGAAACTGTTAGCACTAAATAGTGACAAATCCCTTGGTCCGATGGCTTGCATCCCAGGGTTATAAAAGAGGAGCTTATGAGATAGTGGAGGCCTTGTGTCTGATCTTCCAAAATTCCTTGGGTTCTGGAACAGTCCCCAAGATCACAAATGTCACACCACTTATTTAAAAAAGGTGGAAAGGAAAAGATGGGGCACTATAGGCCAATTAGTCCCACATCAGTGATAGGAAACATTTTAGAATCATCGATTAAGGATGTGGTAGTGCAGTATTTAGGGCACAATATAATTTGGCCAAGTCAACATGGCTTCACAAAAGGGAAGTCATGTTTGAGAAATCTCATAGAGTTTTTTGAGGATATTTAAACTAGATAAGGGTGAATCAGTGGATGTGGTCTATTTGGACTTCCAGAAGGCATTCAATAAGGTGCCGCATGTAAGGTTAGTCCAAAAAATAGGGGCAGGAGTAGGCCGTTCGGCTGATCTTCAGACCTAACTCTAATTATCTGCCCTATCCCCATATCCCCGAATCCCTCTATTTTTAATGTGGATTAGGGAATGCTTAACGGGTAGGAAACAAAGAGTAGGGATAAATGGGTCCTTTTCAGATTGACGGGATGTGACTAGTGGAGTGCCACAAGGATCAGTCCTTGGGCCTCAGCTATTTACCATCTACATCAGCGATCTAGATGAGGACATCAAAGTTAATATATCTAAATTCGCGGATGACACAAAACTAGGAGGAAGTGTCAACACAGAGCATGACATTAAAAAAATGCAGCGTAGATAGGTTAGGTGATTGGGCAGATAGATGGCAGATGAAGTATAATGGAGGGAAGTGCGAAGTCATCCACCTCGGGAGCAAAAACAGAAGAGCGGGTTATTGTTTAGAAGGGGAGAGATTGGAATGGGTTAGCGTTCAGAGGGACTTGGGTGTCCTTGTACACCAATCACAGAAAGTTAGTCTGCAGGTGCAGCAGCAATTAGGAAGGCGATCGGTATGTTAGCATTCATTGCGAAAGGATTAGAGTATAAGAGTAGGGAAGTCTTGCTGCAACTGTATAGGGCCCTGGTGAGACCACACCTGGAATACTGTCCAGTTTTGGTTTCCTTATTTAATGAAGGATGTACTTGCCTTGGAGGGGGTGCAGCGTAGATTTACTATGTTAGTACCAGGGATGAAGGGGTTCAGTTACGAGGATAGGCTGACCAATTTGGGCCTATATTCTCCAGAATATAGAAGAATTAGAGGGGATCTTATAGAAACCTATAAGATCATCAAAGGGCAATGATAGAGGAGACAGTGGGAGATTGTTTCCCCGGTTGGAGAAACTAAAACCAGGGGTCACAACCTTAAAATGAGAGGCAGCCCTTTCGCACTGAGTTGAGGAAGAACTTCTTCACTCAAAGGGTAGTGAATGTATGGAACTCACTACCCCAAAGGGCTGTTGATGCTCAGTCCTTGAACATATTCAAGACTGAGATAGATATGTTTCTTATTGCAAAAGGGATGAAGGGCTATGGGGATAAGGCAGGGATATGGTATCAGCTGGAGTTAGATTAGAAGATCAGCCATGATTGAATGGCGGGGCAGGCTCGAAGGGCTGAATGGCCTACTCCTGCTCCTACATGTTATGTTATTGTGTTATGTTATGTTAGAAGTGTGTAACATTGTAAATGGGATTGAACATTAAACCCCGATCAATACTTTGGGTGCACTGAGACAGCGGAACAAGAGGCCACAGGGTTAGAGTTGCAAAAGGGCAATTTCAGGACAGACACCAGGAAGTGTTTCTTTACACAGAGAGTAATTAACGGCCTTCCGAACGCTTCCCCTCACAAGCTGCAGATCATCCCAAACTCTGCAGCTCGTGTTCTCTCCCGCACCAGGCTCCGCGACCGACCCCATTACTCCCACCCTCGCCCGACTCCACCGGCTCCCCATCCCCCAGAGGATCGAGTTCAAGAACCTCGTCCTCACCTTTAAGGCCATCCATGGCCTTGCCCCCTCCTACGTCTCTGACCTGCTGACTCCCTACCAACCTGCCCACTCCCTTCGTTCATCGGGCTCCGGCTGCTCCATGTTTCCCACCCGACCCGCCGTACCATCGGTGTCTGGGCTTTCAGCCTCTCTGCCCCCATACTCTGGAACTCCATCCCACGGTCCCTTGTCCTCGCTTCCTCCCCTCGCCTCCTTCAAGGCCGGTCTCAAGACCCTTCTCTTCGACCATGCCTTTGGTCTGCCTCCCACAGCTCCGCCTACCCTTCCAACAACACCAGCCCTCCCCCAATCCCTCAGCCCAACACCAGCCCTCCCCCATCCCTCAGCCCAACACCAGCCCTCCCCCATCCCTCAGCCCAACACCAGCCCTCCCCCCATCCCTCAGCCCAACACCAGCCCTCCCCTCATCCCTCACCCCAACACCAGCCCTCCCCCATCCCTCACCCCAACACCAGCCCTGCCCCCATCCCTCAGCCCAACACCAGCCCTCTCCCCATCCCTCACCCCAACACCAGCCCTCCCCCATCCCTCACCCCAACACCAGCCCTCCCCCATCCCTCACCCCAACACCAGCCCTCCCCCATCCCTCAGCCCCACACCAGCCCTCCCCCCATCCCTCACCCCAACACCAGGCCTCCCCCAATCCATCAGCCCAACACCAGCCCTGCCCCCATCCCTCACCCCTACCCCATGCTTGGACCCCGACACCTGATTGTTCAGCGCTTTGGGACGTCCTCCCGACGGGAAAGGCGCTCTACAAATGAAATCTTGTCATTGTTGTTTCTGTATCGTATCCCGAGTAGAATGAAGCTTCCTTGGAACCTGGAAAGCAGGAAGGAAAGAAAGAAAAAAAGAAAGAGAGAGAGAAAAAGAAAAAGATATACCTTCCACTCCCACTCCCCCTGGCCCGGTGGGGTGAGTGAGTGAGTGGGTCGGTCAGTCAGACAAAGAAACAAACAAAGAAACAGAGAGGAAGAGAAGAAGAGAGATAGAGGAAAAAATAGAGGTAGAAAAATAAAGATAGAGGAAGAAGGAAAGAGAGACAGAGAGAGAGCAAAAAAGAGAGCGGAAACAAAAACAAACTTGTATTTTTATCAGTTCCCTTTCCTGAGCTGATTTTGGAGCTGTGATCCTTTCTCATCAGATGTTCTTATTACAGATATCAATGAGTGTCAGTCCAGCCCGTGTGGCTCCTTCGCAGGTTGTCACAACACAGAGGGAGGTTTCCGGTGTGTATGTGACAAAGGGTTTGTCTCCGGCACTGGAACAGCTTCTTTCAACACCATCACTGACTGTAAAGGTAAAGACTTGACTGTCCCTCTCAGACAATCCCACAGCGATGGCACTGCGCTTCTGTTTGGCTTTGATCTTCCTTGACATCTGCTGTCGCTGCTCCATATCTGTCCCGTCCATGGAAATGGGCAACACAGTAGGAGGCCTTTTGGCCCATTGTTTGTGCCAGTGTTTGCTCCTCCAACAAACCATCCACCCATATCCCCATTCCCTGCTCCTTCTTCATGTCCTGCAGTCGCCTTCCTCGGCATGTGCCCGGCTCGTATCCCTGTGGAGACCATTCCATGCACTGTTTGTGCTCTGGGAGCTACACTGTGTGTGTGAGTGAGTGAGTGAGTGAGTGAGTGAGGGAGGGAGGGAGGGAGGGAGGGAAATATAAAGATAGAAAGAGCAAGAAAGAACCTGAGAGGAAGATAATAATAATAATAATCCTTGCATTTAATAAAGTGCTTTTCACATCTTCGTCTCAAAGCGCTTCACAGAATTGACTGTATATTTGTGGGCGATCGCGGCAGCCAATTGCGCACAGCAATGTCCCACAGACAGTCGTGGATTGAAAATGACCAATTTATTATTGTTTTGGTTTTGGAGGGATTATTATTAGGCTCTGTGTGGAGTAAGGAAACTTGCCCGAGGTCTCGCCCTGACCTGCCGGGAATTGAACTCTGGTCTCTCACTTGCAAAGCGAGTGCTCTAACCACTGAGCTGCAGGACTCCCCGAGAGAGATAGAGGACTAGAGGAAAGAGAGATAGAGGAAAAAAATAGATAGAGGTAGAAAAAGAGAGAGGAAGAAGAAAAGAGAGAGAAAGAGAGCAAAAAAGAGAGGAGAAATAGAAACAAAATTGTATTTTTATCAGTTCCCGTTCCTGAGCTTATTTCAGCGGCTGTGCCTTCAGTCACTGTGCCCCGAGGCTCTGGGACTCACTCTCTCCCTTCGCTTCGCCCCTTCTCCTCCTACTGTCAGGTCTCTGCTGAAGACCTTTCTTTTCGTCCACACCTTTGGTCAACTTCCCCTCCCCCTCCCCCTGGCCCCTCCCCCTGTCCCCTCCCCCTGTCCCTGACTCCTCCCCCTCCCCTGGCTCCTCCCCCTCCCCCTGGCTCGGCCCCGGGATCTGTTACTGTGAAGCGCTCTGAGACGCCGTATGGTGTGGAGGGCACTATATATATCCGAATTATTGATGTTGTTGTTGTGATCCTTTCTCATCAGATGTGTTTATTACAGATATCAATGAGTGTCAGTCCGGCCCGTGTGGCTCCAACGCAACTTGTCACAACATAAAGGGAGGTTTCCGGTGTGAATGTGACAAAGGGTTTGTCTCCAACACCGGAGAAGATTCTTTCAACACCATCACTCACTGTAAAGGTAAAGACTTGACTGTCCCTCTCAGACAATCCCACAGCGATGGCACTGCGCTTCTGTTTGGCTTTGATCTTCCTTGACATCTGCTGTCGTTGCTCCATATCTGTCCCGTCCATGGAAATGGGCAACACAGTAGGAGGCCTTTTAGCCCATTGTTTGTGCCAGTGTTTGCTCCTCCAACAAGCCATCCACCCACCAGGCTTCACTGGCTCCCCATCCCCCAAAGGATCGAGTTCAAGATCCTTGTCCTCACCTTTAAAGCCATCCACGGCCTTGCTCTGCTCCACCTCTGTGACCTCCGAGAACCATACCAAACTGTCCTGTCCCTCTGCTCAGCGGCCACTGGTCTGCTCCACGTCCCCGCCATGCCCACACCACCATTGACGGTTAGGCCTTCAGCCCATCCCAGAGCCCCTCATTCTCGCTCCCTCCGTTGACTCCTTCAACGCCCATCTCAAGACCCTACTCTTTAACCAGGCCTTTGGTCAGCCTTCCACCTTCACCCTCTTGACACCAGCCTGTAGCTCAGGTCCATCTATACAGCCCCTTGGGATGTCCTCCCTACTTGAAATGCATTGTTTCAATGCAATTTGTTGTTGTTGCTGTTCAACAATGTTTAGAGAAGCTGGAGACTCTTTCGGCTTAAAAGAAGATGTCTTGGAGTTGGCCATGTAGAGATGTACAAGAATTTTCATGGGATTCAGACAGTAAACCCAGAACAATACTTTCCATTGCACCAAGGCAGCAGGACAAGCTGGCACAGCTTCATGGTTGCGTTGGGCAGGGCGGGCACCAGGAAGTATTTCTTTACCAAGTTGGTATTGATGCGTTGGATCATTTGTCAGGAAGGCTGACTGAGGCCTGTGTAAAGAATTCAGACTAGACAAAACTGAAGTCTAATTCTATTTGATAGAAAAAGCTCATAAGTCAGTTTCCCTGCCGGGCAACATGAGTAACAGCAAGAGTAATAGACGCGAAATGAAACAATAAGAACATAAGAAAATAATAACATAAGAATTAGGAGTAAGAGTAGGCCATTCGGCCCTTCAATAAGATCATGGCTGATCTTCTCACCTAACTCTGATTACCTGCCCTATCCCTATATCCCCTCATCCCTCTATTTTTCAAGAATCTATCAGTCTCAGCCTTGAAGATGTTAAGGACTGAGCATCTACAGCCTTCTGGGGGAGTGAATTCCATAAGTTCACTACCCTCTGAGTGAAGAAATGTTTCCTCAACTCTGTTCTAAGAGGCTGACCCGTAATTTTCAGACTGTGACCCCCGGTTATAGATTCTCCTACCGGGGAAAAAGTCCCTCTGTGTCTACTTTATCAGCCCTTTAAGAATCTTATAAGTTTCAATAAGATCCCCCCCTAATTGTTCTGTACTCCAGAGAATACAGCCCCAGTTTATTCAACCTCTCCTCATAGGTCAGTCCCCTCATCCCAGGAACTAACCGAGTGAATCTACGCTGCACCCCTCGAGGGCAAGTATGTCCTTTTTTAAATAAGGACCAAAACTGCACACAATATTCTCGGTGCGGTCTCACCAAAGCCCTAAACAGTTGCAGCAAGGCTTCCCTACTCTTATATTCAAAACCTTTCGAAATGAACGCTAACTGCCGTTCGCCTTCTTAGTTGCTGCTGCACCTGCAAACTAACTTTTTGGGACTGGTGTACAAGGACACCCAAATCCCTTTGAATACTAACTCTATCTAACTTCTCCCCTTCCAGAAAATAATCTGTTCTTTTATTCTTGCTACCGAGGTGAATAATTTCACACTTGCTAACATTGAATTCCATCTGCCACCTACTTGCCCACTCCCCGAGCCTATCTATATCTTGTTGCAATCTTTTTGCATCATCCTGAGAGCTCACTCTGCTACCGAGTTTAGTATCATCCGCGAATTTAGACACATTACATTCAATGTCCTCGTCCAGATCATTGATGTAAATGGTAAATAGCTGAGGCCCAAGCACTGATCCTTGTGGCACTCCACTAGTTACATCTCCTGCCAATTCGAGAATGATCCGTTTATCACTACTCTCTGCTTTCTACCCGATAGCCACTCTTCTATCCATGTTAATATTTTCCCATTAATCCCGTGGGCCTTGATCTTGAGTAACAGCCTTTTGTGTGGCACCTTGTCAAATGCCTTCCTAAAATCCAAATATACCACATCTACTGGTTCCCCCTTATCCAACCTGCTGGATACATCCTCAAAAAATTCTAAAAGGTTAGTCAAGCATGACTTCCCTTTTGTAAAGCCATGTTGACTCTGCCTAATCTTTTTATGGTCTTCCAGGTATCCCATAACTACGTCTTTTATTAAGGACTCAAGAATTTTCCCTACAACTGACGTCAAACTAACTGGTCTATAGTTTTCCCTATTTTCTCTCCCACCCTTCTTAAATAGTGGAGTTACGTTTGCAATCTTCCAATCAATGGGAACTTTTCCAGTATCCACAGACTTTTGGAAGATTATAGACATGCCATCCACTATCTCAGTAGCCACCTCCTTTAAAACTCTCGGATGCAGGCCATCCGGTCCAGGGGATTTATCGGTTTTAAGACCCGACAATTTACCTAGAACCATCTCTTTACTAATGTTAATCTCCCTAAGTTGCTCGCTAACATTGTCTTCTTGGTCCTCTATTTTTGGTATGTTTCCAGTGTCTTCTACGGTGAAGACTGTAGAAAAATACTTGTTTAATGACTCTGCCATGTCTTTGTCCCCTATTATAATTCCTCCGGTCTCTGCCTGTAATGGACCCACATTCACCCTCGCTAGCCTTTTCCTCTTTATATATTTGTAAAAACTCTTGGAGTCTGTTTTTATGTTCTTTGCTAGTTTGCCCTCGTAATCTATTTTCTCCCTCTTGATCAATTTTTTGGTCCTCCTCTGTTGTTCCCTAAAGTTCTCCCAATCCTCGGGTTTACTACTCATCTTCGCTGTTTTATAGGCTTTTTCTTTTGATTTGATACTTTCCCTAACTGCTCTAGTTAGCCATGGCTGCACCACCTTTCCCATGGCATTCTTATTCCTCAAAGGAATATGTGCTCGTTGGGAATTTTGCACTATCTCCTTGAATGTCTGCCATTGCTGGTCTACCGTCAAATCTTTAAGTTTAGTCTCCCAGTTTATTCTGCTAAATCCTCTCTCATACCAGCAAAGTTGGCTCGATTTAAATTGAAGACTTTTGGTTCAGACTAAACTACTTCCCCCTCCAACTTAATGCTAAATTCCACCATATTATGATCGCTTTGCCCGAGAGGAGCCTTAAGTTCCAGTTTGCTGATCAGCCCTGTTTCATGACACAAAATACTACCAGATCATTCCAACTTCCAACAACTTGCTGAGTGAAAACATTTCTTCTTACCTCCCCTCTGCTTCTTTTGGTAGATATCTTAAGACTGTGACCTTGAATCGCAGACACACCTACAGTGGACACAGCTTTTCCCTATCTCGCCTGTCGAACCCTTTCATGATCTTGAAGAACTCTATCAGGTCCCCGCGTTACCTTCGCTGCTCTTATGGGAAAAGTCCTAACGTCTCCAGCCTGTCATCATAGCTAAGGTTCCCCATTCCTGGGGAGGCTGTTAATGGATGGATGGTTGGACGAGTGTTGTAGAGATGATGAGATCAGATGGGCTGAAGGGTTGTCTTCACCCAAACCCATCTTGTGATCTTGTGTGTGTGGTCAAAGAGGAAGTCATTGAGACAGATTTTAAATGATGTGAGGGAGGGAGGAAGTTGAAGGAAGTCCAGGGTGGAGATGGTGTAGGACAAACGACCATACAATTACCAAAGCTATAGTCCATGTTATACTCATCGTTTGATTTTATCACAGAAAGTCCACGTAGTCTGAAACTGTGGCTGTTTTCACACAGACAACAATTACTAGGATTTTCTTATTACAGATCGCGACGAGTGTGAAAGCAGCCCATGTGGCTCCAACGAAACTTGTCACAATACGGAGGGAAGTTTCCACTGCACGTTTGATCCAGGTTCTGCATCCCCCAACAACACAACCAATCACTCTGAAGGTAAAGGCTTGACTTGCCCTCTCGTCAATCTCAGAGCAATGGCGCTGAGCTTCTGTTGGAATTCTGCTCCCATCCTTTGGAATTCCATCCTTTGGAATTCCATTCCTCAGTCCCGTCGCCTCACTCCCTCCCCGTCTGCTTCAAGGAATGAGTCCAGATGCTCCTCTTTGACAGCACATTCGGTCACCCTCCTACCCTGACCCTCCCTGCCTTCCACCCCTCCTAATACCAATCCCCAGCTCAGGCACAATTCCTGACTGTCCAATACCTTGTGATGTCCTCCTGATGTGAAAGGCACTGTGTAAATGTAGTTTGTTTCTTTTGTTGTAGTCAATCCCAGAGCAGTGGCGCTGTACTTCTGTTTGTGTTTGTTCAGTTTGAAATCAATCCTTTCAAAGCCAGGGAGCCAGTGGAGGCTGGCGAGGATTGGGATAATTGGGGTGTGGAGGTTGGTACTGGTGACGATAAGATGGGTCTCAGATTGGCCTTCCCTGGGCACTTCCTTGATGTCGTCTCATGTCCTTGTTTTGGGGCTACGATCCTTTGTCATTCGGGTTTTCTTGTTGCAATAAGATGTCTCTCAGATTGGATTCATCCTGATCTGAAGCACTTGCTGATCTCTTTTCATCTCCTGCAATCATTGGACCTGCAATCGTAATAACATAAGAATTATTGGACAAAAGAAACCAAGGTCCATCCAGTTCACCTTGTACCATCCTGGCAGTCGCATGCACAGGTCGTGTCCCAAACTATATATTGTGTCCTAAGCTATTATTTCCAATCAGAAATCTATATTTTTCGAATTTTTCGATGAGGTAACGGAGAGGGTGGATAAAGGTAGTGCAGTTGATGTAGTTTATATGGACTTTCAAAAGGCATTTGACAAAGTGCCACGTGAAAGACTTGTAAGAAAGATAGAAGCCCACGGTATAAAAGGGACAGTGGTAGCGGATCCAGAACGGGCCGGGAGACAGAGAGCAGAGAGTTGTGGTGAACGGCTGCTTTTCTGACTGGAGGGAAGTGTACAGTGGTGTCCCCCAGGGATCGGTATTAGGACCACTGCTCTTCTTAATGTACATAAATGATCTGGACTTGGGTATAGCAAGTACCATTTCCAAGTTTGCGGACGACAAAGTTAGGGAGGGGGTAAACAGTGAGAAGGATAGGAGCCGACTGCAGGAAGACATAGACAGATGGTAAAATGGGCGACAGAGCAGATGAGTGTCAATGTAGAGAAATGTGGGTAATGCATTTTGGTAGAAAGAATGAGGGAATGCAATATAGGCGGTAATACAATCTTAAGGGGGACAAAAGAACAGAGACCTGGGGATGCAGGTAAATGAATCCTTGAAGGTGTCAGGACAGGAGGATAAGGCTGTAAAAAGGGCAAATGGGATTCTAGGCTTTATAAATAGGGGCATAGAGTACAAGAGTCCGGAGGTTATGATTAACCTATATAAACACTGGTTAGGCCTCAGTTAGAATACTGCGCCCAGTTCTGGGCACCACACTATAGGAAGGATGTGAAGGCGTTGGAAAGGGCGCAGAGGAGATTTACGAGGATGGGACCAGGAATGAGGGACCGTGATGATGAGGAAAGGCGAGAGAGGCCGGGATTAGTCTCATTGGAGCAGAGAAGGTTACGAGGACCTAATAGAGGTCTTCAAAATGATTAGGGGATTTGATATGTTAGAAACTGTTCCCACTGGTGGGTGTGTCGGTGACTCGAGGTCACAGATTCAAAATAGTCTCTAAAAGAAGCCGAGAGGAGGTGAGAAGAAATGTTTTCACGCAGCGAGTTGTTGGAATCTGGAACACATCGCCTGAAAGGGCGGTCGAGGCCGAATGAATAACAACTTTTAAAAATGCGGTGGACGGGTATTTGAGGAGGACGGGTTTGCGGGTTATGGGGAAAGGGTCGGGGAGTGGGACTGACATTACATTGCTCTATTCAAAGAGCCGCACAAACTCGATGGGCCGAATGGCCTCTTTTTGTGCTGTACAATTCTATGATTCTATGATCTCATTTGTTTTTGAAACAATCAACACTTTCTGCAGCTCTGACTCCCAAGGTGTCTGTTCCATACATTTACTGCTCACTCACTGAAGGAGTGTTTCTGAGGATGGAGAAAATTTGGAATGAATTGGACTCAATAGATTATAAAAAACAAATTGCAAATATTAATCTATAGCCCATTCGTCCTTCAGATGAAACCAAAGCCCCATCTGTGCCTTTTCAGGTGAATGTTACAGGTCCCACAGCACAAGTGAATGAGACAGACAGACAGCCAGACAGACAGACAGACAGACAGACAGACAGACAGACAGACAGACAGCCAGACAGACAGACAGACAGACAGACAGACAGACAGACAGACAGACAGACAGACAGACAGACAGACAGACAGACAGACAGCCAGACAGACAGACAGACAGACAGACAGAAAGGAGCAAGAAAGAAACCGAGAGGAAGAGAAACGGAGAGATAGAGGAAAAACATAGATAGAGGTAGAAAAAGAACGAAAGAAAGATAGAGGAAGAAGGAAAGAGAGAGAGAGAGCAATAAAGAGAGGAGCAATAGAAACAAAATTGTATTTTTATCAGTTCCCGTTCCTGAGCTTATTTCAGTGGCTGTGCCTTCAGTCACTGTGTCCCGAGGCTCTGGGACTCACTCTCCCCCTTCGCTTCGCCCCTTCTCCTCCTACTGTCAGGTCTCTGCTGAAGACCTTTCTTTTCGTCCACACCTTTGGTCACCTTCCCCTCCGCCTCCCCCTGGCCCCTCCCCCTGGCTCCTCCCCCTCCCCAAGGCTCCTCCCCCTACCCTGGCTCCTCCCCATGGCTCCTCCCCACAGCCCCTCCCCCTCCCCTTGCTCCTCCCCCTCCCCTGGATCCTCCCTCTCCCCCTGGCTACTCCCCCTGGCCCCTCCCCCTGGCCCCTAACCTGGCTCCTCCCAACCCAGGCTCCTCCCCCTCCACCTGGCCCCTCCCCCTGGCCACTCCCATGGCTCCTTCCACCCCTGGCTCCTCCCCCTCCCACTGGCTCCTCCCATGGCACCTCCCACTCCCCCTGGCCACTCCCCCTGGCCACTCCCCCTGGCTCCTCCACTCCCCCTGGCTCCTCCCCCTACCCATGGCTCGGTCCCGGGATCTATTACTCTGAAGCGCTCTAAGACGCCGTATCGTGTGGAGGGCACTATATAAATCAAGTTGTTGGTGTTGTGATCCTTCGTCATCAGATGTTTTTATTACAGATATCAATGAGTGTCAGTCCGACCTGTGTGGCTCCAACGCAACTTGTCACGACACAGAGGGAGGTTTCCTGTGTGTATGTGACAAAGGGTTTGTCTCCAACACCGGAACAGCTTCTTTCAACACCACAATGAATTACTGTAAAGGTAAAGACTTGACTGTCCCTCTCAGACAATCCCACAGCGATGGCACTGCGCTTCTGTTTGGCTTTGATCTTCCTTGACATCTGCTGTCGTTCTTCCATATCTGTCCCGTCCATGGAAATGGGCAACACAGTAGGAGGCCTTTTGGCCCATTGTTTGTGCCAGTGTTTGCTCCTCCAACAAACCATCCACCCATAGCCCCATTCCCTGCTCATTAACTATCAAGAATAGAGGGGAACCAAGGAGACAATGTTAGTGAGCAACTTGGGGGAATTAATATTAGTAAAGAAATGGTTTGAGGTAAAATGTCAGGTCTTAAAACTAATAAATCTCGTGGACCTGATGGCCTACATCCCAGGGTTTTAAAAGAGGTGACTACTGAGATAGTGGACGTCTTGTCTTTGATCTTCCAAAATTCTCTTCTGGATTCTGGAACGGTTCCCATTGATTGGAAGATTGTAAACATAACACCATTATTTAAGAAGGATCTGAAACAGAAGATGGGGAACTATAGACCAGTTAGTCTGACATCAGTGGTGGGGAAAATTCTTGAGTCCATAATTAAAAATGTCGTTATGGGATTCCTGGAAAACCATAACAAGATTAGACAGTCAACACGGCTTTACAAAAGGGAAGTCATGCTTAACTAATCTTTTAGAGTTTTTTGAAGATGTATCTCACAGGTTAGAGAGGGGGGAACCAGTAGATGTAGTATATTTAGATTTTAAAAAGGCATTTGACAAAGTGCCACACAAAAGGCTATTGCACAAGGTTAAGGCCCACGGGATTAATGGGAACTTATAAACATGGATTGAAGAGTGGCTAACGGGTAGAAAAGAGAGTAGAGATAAACGGGTCCTTCTCGAGTTGGCAGGATGTGACTAGTGGAGTGCCACAAGGATCAGTGCTTAGGCCTCAGCCATTGACAATCTACATCAATGATCCGGACGAGGACATTGAATGTAACGTATCTAAATTTGCGGATGACACTAAAGTCGGTGGGAGAGTAAGCTCTGAGGGTGTTGCAAAAAGATTGCAACGGGATATAGACAGGCGAGGGGAGTGGGCGAGTAGGTGGCAGATGGAATTTAATGTGGGGAAGTGTGAAGTTATTCACTTAGGTAGAAAAAATAGAAAAACAGATTATTTTCTAGAGGGGAAGATTAGATAGTGTTAGTGTTCAGAGGGATTTGGGTGTCCTTGTACACCAGTCTCAAAAAGTTAGTTTGCAGGTACAGCAGCAACTAAGAAGGCGAACGGCACGTTAGCGTTCATTGCAAAAGGTTTAGAGTACAAGAGTGGGGAAGTCTTGCTGCAACTGTACAGGGCCTTGGTGAGACCTTGAATTCACTCCCCCAGAAGGCTGTAGATGCTCAGTCCTTAACATCTTCAAGGCTGAGACTGATAGATTTTTTAAAAATAGAAGGATTAGGGGATATGGGGAGAGGGCAGATAATTAGGGTTAGGTCTGAAGATCAGCCATGATCTCATCGAATGGCGGGGAAGGCTCGAGGGGCCGAATGGCCTACTCCTGCTCCTAATTCTTATGTTCTTATGTTCTTATGCTCTTTCTTCATGTCCTGCAGTAGCCTTCCTCTGTTTGTGCCTGGCGTGTTTCACTGTGGAGCTTATTGGAAGCAATGTTCGTGCTCTGGGAACTACCGAGTGTGAGTGAGTGAGTGAGTGAGTGAGTGTGTGAGTGGGTGTGTGGGTCAGACAGACAGTCAGACAGACAGACAGAGAGAGTGAGAGATAGAGGGAATAAATAGATAGAGGTAGAAAAATAAAGATAGAGGAAGAAGGAAAGAGAGACAGAGAGAGAGCAAAAAAGAGAGGAGAAAGAAAAACAAACTTGTATTTTTATCAGTTCCCGTTCCTGAGCTGATTTCGGAGCTGTGATCCTTTCTCATCAGATGTTTTTATTACAGATATCAATGAGTGTCAGTCCAGCCCATGTGGATCCTTCGCAGGTTGTTACAACACAGAGGGAGGTTTCCGGTGTGAATGTGACAGAGGGTTTGTCTCCAACACCGGAACAGCTTCTTTCAACACCATCACTGACTGTAAAGGTGAAGACTTGACTGTCCCTCTCAGACAATCCCACAGCGATGGCACTGCGCTTCTGTTTGGCTTTGATCTTCCTTGACAACTGCTGTCGTTGCTCCATATCTGTCCCGTCCATGGAAATGGGCAACACAGTAGGAGGCCTTTTGGCCCATTGTTTGTGCCAGTGTTTGCTCCTCCAACAAACCATCCACCCATAGCCCCATTCCCTGCTCCTTCTTCATGTCCTGCAGTCGCCTTCCTCGGCATGTGCCCGGCTCGTATCCCTGTGGAGACCATTCCATGCACTGTTTGTGCTCTGGGAGCTACACTGCGTGTGTGAGTGAGGGAGAGCGGGAGGGCGGAAGAGAGGGAGGGAGGGAGGGAGGGATGGAGGGAGGGATATATAAAGATAGAAAGTGCAAGAAAGAACCTGAGAGGAAGACAATAATAATAATAATCCTTGCATTTACTATAGTGCTTTTCACATCTTCGAGATGTCTCAAAGCGCTTCACAGAATAGACTGTAAACTGAATTGACTGCACATTTGTGGGCGAACGCGGCAGCCAATTGCGCACAGCAATGTCCCACAAACAGTCGTGGATTGAAAATGACCAATTTATTATTGTTTTGGTTTTGGAGGGATTATTATTAGGCTCTGTGTGGAGTAAGGAAACTTGCCCGAGGTCTCGCCCTGACCTGCCGGGAATTGAACTCTGGTCTCTCACTTGCAAAGCGAGTGCTCTAACCACTGAGCTACAGTACTCCCCGAGAGAGATAGAGGATTAGAGGAAAGAGAGATAGAGGAAAAAATAGATAGAGGTAGAAAAAGAGAGAGAGGAAGAAGGAAAGAGAGAGCAAAAAAGAGAGCAGCAATAGAAACAAAATTGTATTTTTGTCAGTTCCCGTTCCTGAGCTTATTTCAGCGGCTGTGCCTTCAGTCACTGTGCCCCGAGGCTCTGGGACTCACTCTCCCCCTTCGCTTCGCCCCTTCTCCTCCTACTGTCAGGTCTCTGCGGAAGACCTTTATTTTCGTCCACACCTTTGGTCAACTTCCCCTCCCCCTGGCCCCTCCCCCTCCCCCTGGCTCCTCCCCCTCCCCCTGGCTCCCCCCCTCCCCTAGCTCCTCCTCCTCCCCCGGCACCTCCCCCTCCCCCATGGCTCCTCCCCCTCCCCCTGGCTCCTCCTCCTCCCCCTGGTTCCTCCCCCTCCACCATGGCTCCTCCCCCTCTCCCTGGCCCCTCCCCCTGGCTCGGCGCCAGGACCTGTTACTGTGAAGCGCTCTGAGACGCCATATGCCGTGGAGGGCACTACATAAATCCAAGTTGCTGGTGTTGTTGTTGTTGGGATCCTTTCTCATCAGATGTGTTTATTACAGATATCAATGAGTGTCAGTCCAGCCCATGTGGCTCCAACGCAACTTGTCACGACACAGAGGGAGGTTTCCTGTGTGTATGTGACAAAGGGTTTGTCTCCAACACCGGAACAGCTTCTTTCAACACCATCAATTACTGTAAAGGTAAAGACTTGACTGTCCCTCTCAGACAATCCCACAGCGATGGCACTGCGCTTCTGTTTGGCTTTGATCTTCCTTGACATCTGTTGTCGTTGCTCCATATCTGTCCCGTCCATGGAAATGGGCAACACAGTAGAAGGCCTTTTGGCCCATTGTTTGTGCCAGTGTTTGCTCCTCCAACAAACCATCCACCCATATCCCCATTCCCTGCTCCTTCTTCATGTCCTGCAGTCGCCTTCCTCGGCATGTGCCCGGCTCGTATCCCTGTGGAGATCATTCCATGCACTGTTTGTGCTCTGGGAGATACTCTGTGTGTGTGTGTGTGTGTGTGTGTGAGTGATTGAGTGAGTGTGAGTGAGGGAGGGAGGGAGGGAGGGAGGGAGGGATATACAAAGATAGAAAGGGCAAGAAAGAACCTGAGAGGAAGACAATAATAATAATAATCCTTGCATTTACTATAATGCTTTTCACATCTTCGAGATGTCTCAAAGCGCTTCACAGAATAGACTGTAAACTGAATTGACTGTATATTTGTGGGCGAACGCGGCAGCCAATTGCGCACAGCAATGTCCTACAAACAGTCGTGGATTGAAAATGACCAATTTATTATTGTTTTGGTTTTGGAGGGAGTATTATTAGGCTCTGTGTGGAGTAAGGAAACTCGCCCGAGGTTTGGCCCTGACTGCCGGGAATTGAACTCTGGTCTCTCACTTGCAAAGCGAGTGCTCTAACCACTGAGCTGCAGGACTCCCCGAGAGAGATAGAGGATTAGAGGACAGAGAGATAGAGGAAAAAAATAGATAGAGGTAGAAAAAGAGAGAGAGAAAGAAGGAAAGAGAGAGAGAGAGAGCAAAAAATAGAGGAGCAATAGAAACAAAATTGTATTTTTATCAGTTCCCGTTCCTGAGCTTATTTCAGCGGCTGTGCCTTCAGTCACTGTGTCCCGAGGCTCTGGGACTCACTCTCCCCCTTCGCTTCGCCCCTTCTCCTCCTACTGTCAGGTCTCTGCTGAAGACCTTTATTTTCTTCCACACCTTTGGTCACCTTCCCCTCCCCCTCCCCTGGCCCCTCCCCCAACCCCTGGCCCCTCCCCCTCCCCTGGCTCCTCCCCCTCCCCGGCTCCTCCTCCTCCCCCTGGCTCCTCCCCCTCCCCATGGCTCCTCCCCCTCCCCCTGGCTCCTCCCCCTCCCCATGGCCCCTCCCCTGGCTCCTCCCCCACCCCCATGGCCCCTCCCCTGGCTCCTCCCCCACCCCTGGCCCCTCCCCCTGGCTCCTCCCCCTCACCCTGGCTCGGCCCCAGGACCTGTTACTGTGAAGCGCTCTGAGACGCCATATGCCGTGGAGGGCACTACATAAATCCAAGTTGCTGGTGTTGTTGTTGTGATCCTTTCTCATCAGATGTTTTTATTACAGATATCAATGAGTGTCAGTCCAGCCCGTGTGGCTCCAACGCAACTTGTGACAACACAGAGGGAGGTTTCCAGTGTGTATGTGACAAAGGGTTTGTCTCCGGCCCCGGAGAAGGTTCTTTCAACACCATCACTGACTGTAAAGGTAAAGACTTGACTGTCCCTCTCAGACAATCCCACAGCGATGGAACTGCGCTTCTGTTTGGCTTCGATCTTCCTTGACATCTGCTGTCGTTGCTCCATATCTGTCCCATCCATGGAAATGGGCAACACAGTCGGAGGCCTTTTGGCCCATTGTTTGTGCCAGTGTTTGCTCCTCCAACAAACCATCCACCCATATCCCCATTCCCTGCTCCTTCTTCATGTCCTGCAGTCGCCTTCCTCGGCATGTGCCCGGCTCGTATCCCTGTGGAGACCATTCCATGCACTGTTTGTGCTCTGGGAGCTACACTGTGTGAGGGGCAGTGTATAAATGCACGTTGGTGTTGTTTGGCTTTGAGTGTGGCTATTGAAGGCTTTTGACCCCTGGTTGCTAAACAATAAGATGAAATCGTTCTTGTTGCAGCAATGCACTGTACACTGCCGGCCGTCCTTTGGATGAGACATTAATCCGAGAGAAGGAAGTTTCTCTCTCCCAGTGTCATGGCCGACAATCCCCCAGACACAATTAGTCACTAACTCCATGGCTCTCTGTGTGACATGACTGTGTGCAAAATTGGCTGCTGTCTTTTCTCACAAAACACAGTCACTGCACTTTACAGCAAATCCTCAAAATGTAAGGATTAATATCATTATTAAGAAGAAGAATTCATAATACAAAGTCGACCCCCAGGTGTGCATTTCCCTCTCAACACTAGGCTCCATGGACCGATCACCCCGATCCTCACCAGGCTTCACTGGCTCCCCATCCCCCAGAGGATCGAGTTCAAGATCCTTGTCCTCACCTTTAAAGCCATCCACGGCATTGCTCTGCTCCACCTCTGTGACCTCCGAGAACCATACCAAACTGTCCGCTCCCTCTGCTCAGCGGCCACTGGCCTGCTCCACGTCCCCGCCGTGCCCACACCACCATTGACGGTCAGGCCTTCAGCCCATCCCAGAGCCCCTCATTCTCTCTCCTTCCGTTGACTCCTTCAACGCCCATCTCAAGACCCTACTCTTTAACCAGGCCTTTGGTCAGCCTTCCACCTTCACCCTCTTGACACCAGTCTGTAGCTCAGTTACAAACTATACAGCGCCTTGGGATGTCATCCCTACCTGAAATGTAATGTTTCAATGCAAATTGTTGTTGTTGCTGTTCGACAATGTTTAGAGAAGCTGGAGACTCTTTCGGCTTAAAAGAAGATGTCTTAGAGTTGGCCATGTAGAGATGTACAAGAATTTTCATGGGATTCAGACAGTAAACCCAGAACAATACTTTCCATTGCACCGAGGCAGCAGGACAAGCTGGCGCAGCTTCAGGGTTGCGTTGGGCAGGGCGGGCACCAGGAAGTATTTCTTTACCAAATTGGTATTGATGCCTTGGATCATTTGTCAGGAAGGCTGACTGAGGCCTGTGTAAAGAATTCAGACTAGACAAAACTAAAGTCTAATTCTGTTTAATACAAAAAGCTCATAAGTCAGTTTCCCTGCCGGGCAACATGAGTAACAGCAACACAACCGCTTCCTGTTTCCCACTCATCCTTCTGCTTCGCACTCCGCACCGTGACCTTGGTTCTGTTGTTCAGACTTGGTTCTGCCTGCAAACTGTCTCATAAGAGTGATAACAGCTTTTACAATTAACATCTTACATCTGCTTTGATTGCATTTACTCATGGAACTACTTTAACTGCTGTGAGATTATACAGCATATATTTTAATCATAACACCTGGATGCTCGACTCATTGCAGAAACCTCTTTTTTCATAGATTCATAGATTCATAGAATGTTACGGCACAGAAGGAGGCCATTCGGCCCATCGAGTCTGTGTGGCTCTTTGACAGAGCGTCACTTTCACAAACCCCAATCACCAGCTTTCTCCCCATAACCCCACAAACCCGTCTTCCCCGGATACCTGTCCAGTTCTCTCTTAAAAGCTGTTATCGAATCGGACTTCTCTGCCCTTTCGAGCGGATCATTCCAAATTCCAACAACTCGCTGAGTGAAAACATTTCTTCTAACCTCCTCTCTGCTTCTTTTGGTAGATATCTTAAGACTGTGACCACGAGTCACAGACACACCTACAGCGGAAACAGCTTTTCCCTATCTCGCCTGTCGAAACCTTTCATGATCTTGAAGACTTATATCAGGTCCCCAAGTAACGTTCGTTGCTCTAATGGGAAAAGTCATAACGTCTCCAGCCTGTCCTCATAGCTAAGGTTCCCCATTCCTGCGGAGGCTGTTAATGGGTGGATGGTTGAACGAATGTTGTAGAGATGATGAGATCAGATGGGCTGAAGGGTTGTCTTCACCGAAACCCATCTTGTGATCTTGTGTGTGTGGTCAAAGAGGAAGTCATTGAGACAGATCTTAAATGATGTGAGGGAGGGAGGAAGTTGAAGGAAGTCCAGGGTGGAGATGGCGTCATCATACAATTACCAAAGCTATAGTCCATGTTATACCCATCTTTTGATCTTATCACAGAAAGTCCACGTTCCCTGAAACTGTGGCTGTTTTCACACAGAAAACAATTACTAGGATTTTCTTATTACAGATCGCGACGAGTGTGAAAGCAGCCCATGTGGCTCCAACGAAACTTGTCACAATACGGAGGGAAGTTTCCACTGCACGTTTGATCCAGGTTCTGCCTCCCCAACAACACAACCAATCACTCTGAAGGTAAAGGCTTGACTTGCCCTCTCGTCAATCTCAGAGCAATGGCGCTGTGCTTCTGTTGGAATTCTGCTCCCATCCTTTGGAATTCCATCCTTTGGAATTCCATTCCTCAGTCCCGTCGCCTCACTCCCTCCCCGTCTGCTTCAAGGAATGAGTCAAGATGCTCCTCTTTGACAGCGCATTCGGTCACCCTCCTACCCTGACCCTCCCTGCCTTCCACCCCTCCTAATACCAATCCCCAGCTCAGGCACAATTCCTGACTGTCCAATACCTTGTGATGTCCTCCTGATGTGAAAGGCACTGTATTAATGTAGTTTGTGCTTTTGTTGCAGTCAATCCCAGAGCAGTGGCGCTGTACTTCTGTTTGTGTTTGTTCAGTTTGAAATCAATCCTTTCAAAGCCAGGGAGCCAGTGGAGGCTGGCGAGGATTGGGATAATTGGGGTGTGGAGGTTGGTACTGGTGACGATAAGATGGGTCTCAGATTGGCCTTCCTGGGCACTTCCTTGATGTCGTCTCATGTCCTTGTTTTGGGGCTACGATCCTTTGTCATTCGGGTTTTCTTGTTGCAATAAGATGTCTCTCAGATTGGATTCATCCTGATCTGAAGCACTTACTGATCTCTTTTCATCTCCTGCAATCATTGGACCTGCAATCGTAATAACATAAGAATTATTGGACAAAAGAAACCAAGGTCCATCCAGTTCACCTTGTACCATCCTGGCAGTCGCATGCACAGGTCGTGTCCCAAACTTTTTATTGTGTCCTCAACTATTATTTCCAAGCAGAAATCTATAATTTTCGAATTTTTCGATGAGGTAACGGAGAGGGTGGATAAAGGTAGTGCAGTTGATGTAGTTTATATGGACTTTCAAAAGGCATTTGACAAAGTGCCACGTGAAAGACTTGTAAGAAAGATAGAAGCCCACGGTATAAAAGGGACAGTGTCAGCGGATCCAGAACGGGCCGGGAGACAGAGAGCAGAGAGTTGTGGTGAACGGCTGCTTTTCTGACTGGAGGGAAGTGTACAGTGGTGTCCCCCAGGGATCGGTATTAGGACCACTGCTCTTCTTAATGTACATAAATGATCTGGACTTGGGTATAGCAAGTACCATTTCCAAGTTTGCGGACGACAAAGTTTAGGGAGGGGGTAAACAGTGAGAAGGATAGGAGCCGACTGCAGGAAGACAGAGACAGATAGTAAAATGGGCGACACAGCAGATGAGTGTCAATGTGGAGAAATGCGGGTAATGCATTTTGGTAGAAAGAAAGAGGGAATGCAATATAGGCGGTAATACAATCTTAAGGGGGACAAAAGAACAGAGACCTGGGGATGCAGGTAAATGAATCCTTGAAGGTGTCAGGACAGGAAGATAAGGCTGTAAAAAGGGCGTATGGGATTTTAGGCTTTATAAATAGGGGCATAGAGTACAAGAGTCCGGAGGTTATGATTAACCTATATAAACACTGGTTAGGCCTCAGTTAGAATACTGCGCCCAGTTCTGGGCACCACACTATAGGAAGGATGTGAAGGCGTTGGAAAGGGCGCAGAGGAGATTTACGAGGATGGGACCAGGAATGAGGGACCGTGATGATGAGGAAAGGCGAGAGAGGCCGGGATTAGTCTCATTGGAGCAGAGAAGGTTACGAGGACCTAATAGAGGTCTTCAAAATCATGAGGGGATTTGATAGGTTAGAAAGGGAAAATCTGTTTCCACTGGTGGGTGTGTCGGTGACTCGCGGTCACAGATTCAAAATAGTTTCTAAAAGAAACCGAGAGGAGGTGAGAAGAAATGTTTTCACGCAGCGAGTTGTTGGAATCTGGAACGCATCGTCTGAAAGGGCGGTCGAGGCCGATTGAATAACAACTTTTAAAAATGCGGTGGACGGGTATTTGAGGAGGACGGGTTTGCGGGTTATGGGGAAAGGGTCGGGGAGTGGGACTGACATTACATTGCTCTATTCAAAGAGCCGCACAAACTCGATGGGCCGAATGGCCTCTTTTTGTGCTGTACAATTCTATGATTCTATGATCTCATTTGTTTTTGAAACAATCAACACTTTCTGCAGCTCTGACTCCCAAGGTGTCTGTTCCATACATTTACTGCTCACTCACTGAAATAGTGTTTCTGAGGATGGAGAAAATTTGGAATGAATTGGACACAATAGATTAGAAAAAACAAATTGCAAATATTAATCTATAGCCCATTCGTCCTTCAGATGAAACCAAAGCCCCATCTGTGCCTTTTCAGGTGAATGTTACAGGTCCCACAGCACAATTGGAAAAGAGAAGGGAGCTTCTCGCTCCCGGTTTCCTGGCCAACATCCCGAGCATAAAACCGGCCATTCATTCCATGGTGCTATGTAGGACTTCCACCCACAAAACACGTAGTCGCTGCACTTTACAGTGATTTAGATGATGCACTTTGAGGTGCATTGATGAAGAGAAGTAGGAGGGCGTACCTTCGGTCACCCTCCCACCTCACTGCCTTCCCTCACCCCGACTGGGTAACTCTCTACTGGTTGTCCACTCACTCTCTGTTGGCTGTTGTGTGTACGGCAGCTGGTGCGGAGAGGTCAGGCATGAGATCAGATGAGCTTTTACATGTTGGAAGAAAGGATCCAAGTTACGATATTTATTATTTGAATTTCAGAAATCGATTTGAAGAGCTTCTTTGACTTGACTACTCTGAACATCTACAATCTGCTGGGGAACAATTCTCAATCATTATCGGTAAGTTATGAGCAGGGAAAATAGAAAATTGCGGAAACGTTTCCCAAAAATTGTGGAGAAATTTCATGCGCTCTGCGGAAAAATTGCAGTGGTGGTTGGTGCCATTGAGGGGTACATTTTACAGCCAAACGTACATTTTTTTCACTTTATTGATAAAAACTGAACATGAAGAAATAACCCATTGTTATTGCTGCAAAAAAAAAGATTAAAGTTTTCTTTAACAAAAACCCCAGAACAACTGCGGGGCTCCAGGAGGCCGGAACCTGCTGTCTCTCAGGACCCATCACCACACAGAGAGAGAGAGAGAGAGAGAAAACGAGGAAGAGAGAGAGTGTGTGCGTGAGAGAGAGAGAGAGACATATACAAACAGAGAGACAGACACACACACATACACACACTCAGAGACAGACATAAACACATACACACAATCAAAGACAGACAAACGCACACACAGAGACACACACACACACACTCAGAAATATATACAAACACACAAACACACACATACAGAGGAGAAACACACACTCAGATACTCACAAACTCAGAGCGGACACACACTCACACACACACAACATCAGGAGTGCTCCGCACTCGGCATGGCATCAGGAGTGCTCCACACTGAGCATGGCATCAGGGTGCTCCACACTCAGTATGGCATCAGGAGTGCTCCACACTCAGCATGGCATCAGGAGTGCTCCACACTCAGCATGGCATCAGGAGTGCTCCGCACTCAGCATGGCATCAGGAGTGCTCCGCACTCAGCATGGCATCAGGAGTGCTCCGCACTCAGCATGGCATCAGGAGTGCTCCACACTCAGCATGGCATCAGGAGTGCTCCTCACTCAGCATGGCATCAGGAGTGCTCCACACTCAGCATGGCATCAGGAGTGCTCCTCACTGAGCATGGCATCAGGTGCTCTCCACACTCACCATGGCATCGGGACCTCTCCACACTGCTGCAGATCATCCAACAACAACAACAAAATGTTGGGAGGATGTCCCAGACCTCTGCAGCTCATGTCCTCTCCCACACCAGATGCCATGACCACATCACCCCACCCGCTCTCGGCTCTCCTGGTTCCGCATCCCTCAGAAGATAGAGTTCAAAATCCTTGTCCTTGCCTATAAGGCCCTCCGTCGCTTTGCCCCTTCCTACCTCTGGGACCTGCTAACCGCTTCCTCCGCTCAGCAGTCTCCGGCCTGCTCCACGTCCCCCGCCCGGCCAGCCCCACCATCGGCGGTCAGGCCTTCAGCCTCTCAACCCCCAACCTCTGGAACCCCATGCCACAGACCCTTTGCCTCAGTACCTCCATTGCCACCTTCAAGGCAAGTCTCAAGACCCTCCTCTTCAACCGTGCCTTCAGTCACCGTCCATGCGCTCCAACCTCCCTTACCCCAACCGCGCCCCACCCCGCTTGGGTCCAAATCCCTGACTGTCCAGCATCTTGGGACATCCTCCCAAAGTGAAAGGCTCCATACAAATGTAACTTTGTATTGTGTTGTACCCACAGGGTGTTGTGAAGTTGGTAGACAGCATTGTGAGCAACACGAAGCAGTGGGAGCAAATAGATCGCAGAGACAGACACAGGGCAGCTTCATCATTGCTGGACACAGTGGCAAACTACGTGTTGGAGACTTTCAATGCATCCAATGGAAGAGTGTCAGTAACATCCCAATATATAGGTAAATACACACAGTCTCTGCGCTCTACAATATACTATGGAATTGCTTCAGCCGGATGCCGATCAGATAGAACACACGCCCGGCCCTGATTCATTTGTATTCCTATCTACACCGGTAGATTCAGACAGAAATCCAGTTAATCCGGTCAAAATACCACGCTGGTCACTGCTGAATGCCTTCTGTGTCTCGAGTGGTTCCAGGAGGGAGATGGGACGAGTCCAATTGTGATTGATTGACAGCGGACTCCAGCCAGTCACAAGTCGGGCTGTCAATCAGGGCGGGGGAAGAGGGACGGGGAATAAACAAGGGAGGGAATGGGAGGAGTGATTGATTGACAGCCGGAGCTGCCTGTGAATGGGTGGAACCCATCCGCTCACGAGCGGCCTCAAGGCTGTCTATCACCTCGGAGGCACCGCTAATGGTTCCCCTTCCTGACACCAATGGTAATGGGAGGGAGGAGGCACCGCCCTCACTCCTCTCTGGGTGGGAATGTTGTAACCAAGCAAAGCTTACTAGATTTTTACTGGATAAATCTGTGACGATATTTCAAGTTAAAATACCTGATGTCTGTTTGGTTAGTGAACATTGCTTCGAATGAATCAAGATTATTGCATATTATTATGTGGCACCACTGCCTCCCATCTGGTGGGCAGGAATAGTATTTTGGCTTAACCGCGGACACCTCTTAAGACAGACAAAATGGCTTTCCCCCATATTTCTGGCTTAACCTTCTTCCCCTGTACACTATAAGCACTCTGAGACGCTACCTTCCAAAGGGCACTGTATAAACACATGTTATTGTTTCAATGATCCTTATATTTCTTATTGTGCTTTTCACAAGGGGAGGATGTCCCAAAGCGCTTCACAGGATATACTGTAAAGTGTAGCAACTGTGTATTTTGTGGGTTCGCACAGCAGCCAATGTCAGCTTAGTCTATGTGACTCCAAGTTCCCAAATAGAAGCTTGGACTGACAAACCTAATGACGGTGAGGCGAGAGTGGTACCACTGAGACAGGCTGGTGGGGGGATTACAGTGTTGACAAGGAGAAAGCTACATTGACCCCCATTTTCTGTTTAATTTACCAGATATTGAAGTGCATGTTGCTCCAGAGAATGTCTCTCTGAATGATACGCTGGCATTAGACATGACTGACAACACATTGAACACTTATTGGAGGATTGTAACTGCAGAGAACCAATCTGGTAATGTTTCTATGGCTTAATTATACTAATGCTCTCTTTGCCACACTGCCCAGCTCTCTTTTACCCAAACTACACACCATCCAGAACTCTAGAGCCCATGTCCCCTGTCACCCCCATCGTCGCTTGGCTCCACTGACTGCCCCAACACCCCATGGATCAAGTTCAATATCCTCCTTCTTGTCTTTAAATCCCTCCATCAATCTCCCCCCCACCAACTCACACACCTCTGCAACCCCCTTCAAATGCTGACCTGCCCGTACCCTTCTCTCAGCGGGCACCGGCCGCTTCGTGTTCCCCACCCAACCAGCCCCACCGTCAGCTGTCAGGTTTTCAGCCATTCTGTTTCCACTCACTGGAACTCCAACCCGGACTCCCTCTGTCTTCCTCACTCCCTCCTTCACCTCATTCAAGGTCTCTCTCAAGACCTTCCTCTTTGATCACACATTCAATCGTCTTTCCCCTCTCCTCCCCAAACCCCTCGTGCCCACCCCTAGCTCGGGTACCCAGCCAGGATAGTGAAGCACATTGACACATTGGATTACCAAGAGAATTGGATTCCCAAGAGAGACAAAGAGGGAAAGATTGTCACATAGGATGGACTCAATTCTGATATTCTGAGTTCAGGTACAAAACCCCATTAACCCATCCCTTAAGGAGGATATACAAGGAGAAGTCATTTGGAGTTGAAGGGGTTTAGCTGAAACCACATAGCTTGCCATTGAGAGCACTGTCTGGCAATTTTCCCACTGCTTGTCCAGCCAGAACCATCCTACCCATTAGGGCTTTGGCTTGTAGGGTTTACACCAAACAAGTGAGAAGCTTCCCTGCTCCCAAAGACTAGATGTTGTTATTGGCAGCTCTTTCAATGTAAACCTCTTCTTGACAGACAAACCTGTTGTTGGGTTCCTTGCCTACAGCAACATGGAAACCATTCTGGATGGGTACTTTGATGATGAAGAGAATAAAGTGTTGGCAGATTATCAGCTAAACTCAAAAGTAGTCACAATCACAAGCAAGAAGAACATTTCTGATCACATGGAACTCATGAATTTTACCTTGAAGCACAAAAAGGTCAGTTTTGGGCAACGATAACTTGCATTTACTCAACGTCTTTTATGTGGGGGTAGCATCTCGGAGCGCTTAACAGTGATGCCAATTTGGGGAGACGGAAGATGACTGTAGGTACGGTCAAAGACGAAGGTCTTCAGGTGCTACCTGATAGTCCAGGCAAATATTCCAATGCAGTGCTGGGGCGGTGCCGCATTGTTAGAGGTGCTGTTTTTCGGATGAGATGACTGTGCCCATTCCTGGAGCTATTTGAAAAGGGATGGGAGTTTGTCCCTGTGTCCTGGCCAACAGTCCTACAGTCAAATCGGTTACTCACTCCCCGGCTGTTTGCGAGATGTCCCTGTGTGTAAATTGGGTGCCATGTTCGCCTACAAAGCACCGTCATTACACTATGCAGTAGATCCTGTGAAGCTCTTTGGGAGGTCCTCCCAACTTGAGATATTGTATCAATTGCAAGCATTATTATCATTAATAATAATTATTATTGTCTGTTTCTCTTTGAGAAAGAAAATGGACGCAAACAAAAAGCCACGGTGTGCTATGTGGAAGCACACGTCCGAGAGACAGGGCTGGTCTGTGACGGGCTGCCACGTGATAACCTCCACTGAAGAACACACCTCGTGCGGCTGTTCTCAGTTGGCCAGCTTCGCCATTCTCATGACTCCCTTTGACGTAGAGGTAAGGCACCGCATTCGTACATCTCATCCCAGAATTGTTGTTGTTGTTCGTGGCGGTTTGCAGGATGTTGTTGTGCATACATAGTATTGGCTGCTGTCTTTGGCAAATAAAACAGTCACTGCACTTCACAGTAGGTCCTGTGAAGCATTTTGACGTCTCAACAATATGGTTGTATTAATTCCCTGATCCCTAAGAATCCCTGACCCCCACGTCTGTTCTGCCCTTCCAAATCCTGCTGATAAGCTGCGCCAGTCTGTCATCAGCAATGCCCTGGGATACTGCGGACTGTCCAGGGTCAGGACCTGGACTCCCGAGAGAGAGAGAGAGAGAGAGAGACTGTGACAGAGGCTGTTACATATTGCAGTGTATTGCAGTATTGTGAGTATTGGCATCAGGGAGCAATCAACTTCAATGTAAACCTATTCATGGCTACAGATAATAACAATTTATGTCAACGAATTGTACAATAAATTATTTGTTATCTATTTAATATATAATACATTCAATATTTTATTCAATTGGCTGCCCTGTTTCACCCACAAAATATACAGTCACTACACTTTACAGCATAATCTGTGAAGTGCTTTGAGACGTCTCGAAGACTTGATAAGGCTCAATGTTATTATATTATGTCAAATGCAAGGATTATTGTATACTCGTTGCAGCTCGGCTTGCAACCAAAGGATTGGATGTGGAATGTAGATTGACACACAGACAAACATTTCATCTTTGTCTATGGAGGACTCCTGTGGGAGGACTCCTTTTGGCCGTGCTGTTCTTTAAGAGGGCAACTAATTTTTCCGTGCTGTTGCAGTCCTTTCAGCATTGAAGTGTAGCCGTGCTGTTCTTGTCTCTTGTCATATGTGTGACTGTAAAGAGACGTGTTGTCTCTCTGTGACTGTTATGAGACATGTTGTCTGTGCAATTGTAATGAGACGTGTTATTATAATAATAATCATTGCATTTGATATAGTGCTTTTCACGTCGGGAGGATGTCCCAAAGCGCTTCACAGAACACACTGTATAGTGAATTGACTGTATATTTGTGGGCGAACGTGTGACTGTAATGAGACGTGTTGTCTGTGTGACTGTAGTGAGACGTGTTGTCTCTGTGCGATTGTAATGAGACGTGTTGTCTCTGTGTGACTGTAATGAGACGTGTTGTCTCTCTGTCGCAGGCCGGGCCTGCCCTACACATCATCACTCAGGTTGGGATTATTGCCTCGCTCGTGTGTCTCACAATCTGCATCCTCACCTTCCTCTTCTGCCGAACGCTTCAGAGGGAAACCCGCACAATCTATCTGAACCTGTCTGTGAGCCTGTTCCTGGCAGAGCTTCTGTTTGTAACAGGAATAACCCGGACTAGCAACAAGGTACGTGTGTGTGTTCATGGTAAAGGACACGAGCGACTTGCAGTTAAATTGCTCCCTTCGTGTGGGGTTGTGGCTCAGAGTTCTTTAACGCATCTTTGTGTGTGTTCAGGATGTGTGTTTGTGCGTGTTGAGGAACACGGCTGTGCGTGTGTTCAGAAATATGGCATTAGGAATGGGTGAATGTGTGGTTTTGTTTGGGTTTTAATAAAAAGCTCTGATCAACAGAATCGCACCAGGGATCAGTGATATACGAAGTTCCCTTTCAGATCAGCTGTGCGATCATTGCCGGAGCCTTGCACTACCTGTTCCTCGCGGCTTTCACTTGGATGTTCCTGGATGGGCTGCAGCTATTCCTCCTGGTTAAAAACCTCAGCAGAATGAAAGCTTCCCACAGCTCCAGACTGAGAGAGATGGGTCTCTACGCCTTTGGTTACGGAATTCCTGCCATCATTGTGGGCATTTCTGCGGCTGTGAACCCCGGGGGGTTTGGGTCACCGCGATTGTAAGTCTGTAGCTCGGCTTCCGACCTCTGATGGGCAACAACACAATACATGAGGGGTGTCAGTCTGTCTCAGTCGGTAACTCAGAAGGTTGTGCGCTCAAGTCTCATCTTGGGACTTGTATAGTCGAAGCTGATGCTTCAATTCAGTGCTGGGATTGTGCTGCATTGTTAGAGACAACTTCCTTTAGATGAACCGTTAAACTGAGCTCTCGTCTGTACCTGTTCAGGGAGATGACAACAACAATAAAATGACATTTATAGACTACCTTTCACGTCAGGACGAAGTCCCAAGGCTCTGAAACATTAAGATCCTATGACATTATTAGAGAAGAGAAGGGAGTTTCACTCTCCGGCCTACAATCCCTCAGATAAAATTGATCACTCACTTCATGGCTGTTTCTGGGGCTTTGCTGTGTGCAAAATTGGCTGTCCACAAAATACACAGTCACTGCACTTTAAAGGATATGCTATGAAGTGCTTTGAGATGTCCTTCCGATGTGAAAAGCGCGGAGGAAATGTAAATTATATGGTATTGTTTTGACCCTATTATTTAAACCTGGGTCCCATCTGCTACATCAGTTTGCAGAGAGAAAAGCAACAGCTGCTGAATCTCCGCAACTCCCACTTGTGGAACCATCGCTCAGTGGGAAGAGATGTGTGTCCGAGCTGTGGGGAGGAAGATGGTGGCAATGCTCCCACACATTCATTCCTGTGCTGTCCACCAGAAAGCTCGCGGGGTCTTCCTGGTACCTGCTATCCATCCAGTGCCATCTCAAACCCGCACTTGTTGGATATCAAATGACCAATAAAGTAGTGATTATTCTCCTTGGTGCGGGGAGTGGGGAGAGAGATAAGCGTTGTCTCCTTGGAGCTGAACTGGCACTAAAGTGGTCCGAGCTGGACACGGAGTGGGAACCTTGCCAACAGTGCTCCCCATGGCAAGTTATATGGTTTTAACTGGTTAGACTCCAGCAGTTACCCCAATGGACCCTCTGGGCTCCCCAAGCCTTGGCTCTTGACAACCTGAGCCAAATAATCTCTGAAATTAGGTAAACAGGACGCATTCCCCAAGGGAGAGCGAGAGGGTACGCATTCAATCCCAGACAAAGGAATGTCCATGTACAGGTGGAATGCATAGAGCTTCCAGTCTGGTTTGGATACTCATAAGCAGTGGTCATGGGTGTCTGCAACTTGGACACCCATCTGACCAAGAAGAAAAGCCTAACACATTAGGGGGAGTAAGATTCTGTAACTGCATCTCTTTTTGTGAACAGCTGTTGGCTGCAGTTACAGAGAGGATTTATCTGGAGCTTCATTGGACCAGTCATTGCAATCATTTTGGTATGTATCACATAATTCTCAATTTTTTCTCCCCTTCCCCCCAGCCAAACCTTTATAACCTCCAGCAACTCCCTCTGCTCAGTCTGTTTCCCCCCCACCACAATCCACCCCACCACTGGCCGATGAGTTTTCAGCCATTCTGCCCCTGATGGAGCTTGACGCCCCCTGCCTTCCCACCTTTAAAAACTCGGCCAAAGACTCATCTCATCAGCACTGCATCTTTCCGATGAGACGTTAAGCCAAACTCCCCATCTGTTCCCTGTTCAGGTGGACATTAAAAATCCTACGATGCGATTGGAAAAGAGAAGGGAGTTTCCCTCTCTCTCTCCCAGTGTCCTGACTGACAATCCTCCACATAAAGCCGGTCATTCACTTCATGTCTGTTTGTGGAAATGCACAAATTGGCTTCTGCCTTCACCCTCAAAATACACAGTCACCGCACTTTACTGTATGACCTTGAGTCGTGTTTATGACATGATAAGGCTCTATAACTATTGTAAGTATTATTAGTATTCCATGACAGTTTCTCTGTAATATTATTTGGACTGAACAAGTAAAATTGCCTGTCGTTTGCAGATTAACACCATTCTCTTCATTGGAACTCTCTGGACTCTGAGGGAAAAGCTCTCCGGCCTGAACACACAAGTGTCCAAAATTAAAGACAAGAGGTTTGTTATACAGTTAATATTTGCGCTATAACAGCCATCCTCACATCTGGTACAGCCCTTTATCAAGTCGTCCAGATGTCGCAAAGAACTTTGCAGGAGACTTTCCTGTAACGTGCGGTGTATTTTGTTGGCAAACACGGCAGCCAATTCGCACACAACGACATCCCATGAACAGCCATGAAGTGAGTGGCCATTTTATCCGGGGGATTGTCAGCCAAGTACACCGGAGAGAGAAAGAGAGAGAGAGAGGGGGAAACTCCCATGTCTTTTCCAATAGCGCTGTGGGATCTTTAATATTCACTTGCGCAGACGGACAGCTATCTTTAACATCTGATCCGTTAACTTTGCCGTGATGTTAGAGGCTATTATGTTTACGGTGAATATTCTTTCCACTTTGACGTCGCCTTCAGTCACCTGTACTCTCCTCAGCTCAGCGTCAAACTACACCACTGTTGAGCACTACCCCACGTGAAAGGTGCTGTATAAATCCAAGTTGTTCTTGTTGGCCGCCTGACATGAAAGGTGCTGTATCCCAATTGCAAGTACAGTATTATTATTGTTATTTTTCAGTCAAATGACTTGGAAGCACAGGAAGGCTTCATGTGAGGTGAGAAGTTATTGGCTTTGAGATGTGAAAGGTGCCGTATCGACCATTAATAATCATAGTCCTTACATTTGGTATAACACCTTTCATGTCGGGAGAACATCCCAGAACCCTTCCCAGGGTTCAGTGTAAAGCCCAGTTACTGTGTGTTTGTAGGTGACTGTGGCAGCCAGCGATGTCTGTGCAAACATCCGTGCAGTGAGTGAGCCGGTTATTTGTTGGTGTGAGCCTTACTCTGACGGTTGTCTTGTTCCTGGGCAGGATGCTGGCGTTTAAAGCCGTGGGGCAGGTGTTTGTCCTGGGCTGTACCTGGATCCTGGGAGTGTTTCACTTCCAGAAGGGAACGGTGGTCATGGCTTATTTATTCACCATCGTCAACAGCTTCCAGGGCGTCTTTATCTTCATCTTCCTGTGCGTTCTGAACAAGCAGGTAAGCCCCCCATCAGCGGGATGGCTTTCAGCCTCTCTGTCCTCGCCTTTCGATCCAAGACAGTAGAACAAGAGGACACGAGGTTAGAGTAGCAAAGGGGCAAATTCAGGACAGACACCAGGAAGGTTTTCTTAACCCAGAGGGTAATTAATGAGTGGGACAGGGCGGCCAGGAATTGGGGTTGAGACCAGAACGCCGAGACTTATTTAAAAAGCAGCTCGAAGCTGTGATGGGGACGATGGTCAGGCGGGTGTTCTGGAGGTGATCAGATCAGATGGGGCAAAGGGACTTTGTGAATTTTCAGATAGAAATTGTAACCCCCCCCCCCAACCCCCACCCAATTGGTGGAATTTCAGCCCGTGCTCCTGTTACAGGAATCTGCAGCCTTTTCTCTCATTAAGACGAAGGGTTAAGACAATAATTTCCTGCCCCATTTCCTCTTCATTAAAGGTGAGGGAGGAATATCGCTGGTGCTTTGCCAGAGTGAACAGAGGGGTGAGATCAAGCTACACAGTGGAAATGGTCTCTGCGAGTGCACAAATGACAGGAACATCGGTGAGTCTATCCTTCGTACAGCATTGCACTGGAGTATCAGCCAAGACTGTGCCCTCGACTCCCTCCATTGCCTCCATTGACGACGGTGCCTTCAGCCATTTCACCCCCATCTCTCAGCAACTCCTGCTCAATGCCTCCGCCTCACCACCTCTTTATCTATCCTCAATTCCCCGCCTTAAGACTTAGCTATTGGAAGAGAGAAGGGAGTTTCTCTCCTGGTGTTCTGGCCGACAATCCCTCAAATAAAATTGGTCACTCACTCCACGGCTGTTCGTAGGGACATCGCTGTGCACAAATACGCTGTCCACACTGTCCAAAGCCTCGTGTCATCCTCCCAACATGAAAGGCGCTATACAACTAGAATTTTATAATAAATAACAGAACAATCCTTGCATTTGGATACAGCGCTGTTCACGTCTTCTCGACGTCTCAAAGCGCTTCACAGAATACACTGTAAAATGAATTGACTGTATATTTGCGGGTGAAACGCAGCAGCCAATTGGGCACAGCAGCGTCCCACACACAGTCGTTGATTGAAGTGACCAATTTATTATCGTTTTCTTTCTTGAGGGATATTGTCAGGAATGTGGAACAAGGAAACAATTTTGTTGTTGTTGTTGCCACATATCCCAAATGTTGAAGTACTCATTTAATTAATTTTGTTTCTTTATTTACCTGCAATTATTAATTTCTATGATTTGTTATATTTAATGTTATTTTTGTTTATTTTGTTAATTATTGTTATTTTTATTGCACGTGTGAGGCTGTGTGAATGATTTTCTGTGTCTCATCCTAGGCTGATGGCAGTGGGAAGTCTTTGGAACATTAATGTCTTCATCAGTCTGTGTGCGAATCATCGTGTGGACCCGAGGCAAACGGTACATCTTTGTGGTTACACAGAGGGAATTAGCAACTGGAACATGGTGGCCAGGAAGGGGGGGCCGGGGGTGAGGACAGGACGCTGGGACTGATTTAAAAAGCAGCTCAATGCAATGCTGAGGGTTATTCGAGTGAACATTGTGGAGAAATGAGATCCGATGGTCCAAAGGATCATCTTCATCCAAACCCACTATGTGATTCACATAACTCAGCCTCAATAACCTCAAATAATCTCCAACATTGCAGCGCTCCGTCCCCCTGACCCCCCCTCCCCCTGCACCCCCTCCCCCTGAACCCCCTCCCCCTGAGCCCCCACTCCCCCTGCCCCCCCTCCCCCTGCCCCCCCTCCCCTGCCCCCCCTCCCCCTGCCCCCCACTCCCCTGCATCCCCACTCCCCTTGCACCCCCCCCCCCACACCGCCCAACCCTCCCCCTGCCCCCTCCCCCTGCCCCCCCTCCCCCTGCCCCCCCTCCCCCTGAACCCCCTCCCCCTGAGCCCCACTCCCTCTGAGCCCCCACTTCCCCTGAACCCCCCCACACCGCCCCAACCCTCCCCTGACCCCCCCCTCCCCCTGAACCCCCCTCCCCCTGCACCCCCCACCCATACCGCCCCAACCCTCCCCTTGCCCCCCACTCTCCCTGCCCCCCACTCCCCTGCCCCCCACTCCCCCTGCCCCCCACTCCCCCTGCCCCCCACTCCCTCTGCCCCCACTTCCCCTGCACCCACCACTCCCCCTGTCACCCCCACACCCCCTGGCCCCCACTTCCCCTTCCCCCCCCTTGAAGTAAGTGGGAACCCAATTGTTAGTCGATTGGCAGAATGACAATTCCTTCCAAATAAAATAATAATAAATCGGTCGCTCAACCCACGACTTGCCAGACTCCGCCACTGCCTCACCCCTCAGGCTGCCGAAACCCTCACCTGCGCATTCTTCACATCAAGGCTCGACTACAGGGACTCCCTCCTCATCGGCCTTCCCAACGCTTCCCTTCACAAGCTGCAGATCATCCCAAACTCTGCAGCTCGTGTCCTCTCCCGCACCAGGCTCCGTGATCACATCACTCCCACCCTCGCCCGACTCCACCGGCTCCCCATCCCCCAGAGGATCGAGTTCAAGATCCTCGTCCTCACCTTTAAGGCCATCGATGGCCTTGCCCTCTCCTACCTCTCTGACCTGCTGACTCCCTACCAACCTGCCCACTCCCTCCGTTCATCGGGCTCCGGTCTGCTCCGTGTCTCCCGCCCGACCCACCCTACCATCGGTGACCGGGCTTTCAGCCTCTCTGCCCCCACACTCTGGAACTCCATCCCACGGTCCCTCCTCCTCGCTTCCTCCCTCGCCTCCTTCAAGGCCGGTCTCAAGACCCTTCTCTTCTTTCGTGCCTTCGGTCACCCTCCCACCTCTCCGCCTTCCCTCACCCCTGCACCACCCCTCCCCCTCCTCTCGCCACCCCTCCCCCATGCTCCGGCCCCAACACCTGACTGTTCAGCGCTTTGAGACGTCCTCCCGATGTGAAAGGCGCTCTATAAATGTAATTTTGTTGTTGTTGTTGGGTGTTGTTTGTGGGACATTGCAATTCGCAGCCGCATTTTGCCCCAAAATATGGATTCAATTCACTTTACGGTATATTCTGTGAATCTCTCTGAGATGCCTCGAAGACGCAATAAGGCACGGTATCAGCTGCAAGCATTATTATTAATACAAAGGGCTTTCTAGTTGGAGGTCACGTGCATAGCAAGAGCACGCAGGACTACGTTTGCTGAGATATTTAGAGGAGAGGAGAAAGGACTCCAAATGTGGAGGCTGACGGCAACAGATAAGATTTTTCTGTGCGTCGTTGGAAGAGTGGCGCTATGTAAATGTAATTTGTGTTGCTTGTTTTTGAATTGGTTTGGTAAAGCGTAATACTGTATGTAGTGGTAGAATTTGTTTCATGAATACTTTCCTATGAATGTTGTATATTTTTAACAGAATAAATCATACAGAGAATAAAGGAATTGCTTAATACACCGGTGTTATGGATTGAGATTCATTACATAGTGTTAGAAGTGAAAGTGAACTTGGGTTGGAACAGACAAACAGGTTGAACATGGATGGCAAAGAGACAAAATGAGTTCGAAACAGGGAAGCAACTGCCTATGGAATTGTTTCATCAATACTTTGCAGTGTTACGATCATTTAATACTTTCCAAGCGAGAGACCTGGGTTTGATTCCCGGCAGGGTGAAACCTTGGGCAAGTTTCCTTACTCCGCACGCCTGATAATAATCCCTCAAGAACAAAATAATAAATTGCTCATTTCAATCCATGACTGTTTGTGGGACACTCCTGTGCGCAATTGGCTGCATTTCGCCCACAAATATACAGTCAATTCACTTTACGGTCTATTCTGTGAAGCGCTTTGAGACTTCGAGAAGGTGTGAACAGCGCTATATCAAATGCAAGGATTATTATTGTTGTTATTATTACTGAGCAAAACCTGCATCTACTGAGCCTAAAGAGAAGAAATAATTAGGGACCAGTTAAGTAATCGGAATTGGAGACAATCAAATGCGCCACAAACTCCTAAAATAGAGACATTAATGCTGTAAACAATAACACTGCAGATAATTAGTGGGGAAGAAATGTCAAGAATGGATAAGAGAGAAATTGAGCAAGATACAGGAAGAGGTATGAAAATGGTTGAACTGGCTCCAGGAAGGAGCTGGAATGATTTGTCCTTATTGTTATTTGTTGGGATATACCGATCCCGAGGATTCGAGATAACGACTCAACAATCCTCGATAAAGCGCTTCACAGAACACACTGTAAAGTGAATTGACTGTATATTTGTGGGCGAACGCGGCAGCCAATTGCGCACAGCAATGTCCCACAAACAGTCGTAGATTAAAAATGACCAATTTATTATTGTTTTTGGTTTTGGAGGATTATTATTAGGCTCTGTGTGGAGTAAGGAAACTTGCCCGAGGTTTGGCCCTCTGCCTGGAATTGAACTCAGGTCTCTCACTTGCAAAGCGAGTGCTCTAACCACTGAGCTACAGGACTCCACACGTTTATTTTATAATGGTTTATTATTATTTATAATGGTTTATTATTCACAAACAGTTTATGAGTGTACAGCAAAAGAGGTAAATAGTCGTACTACCAGTTCTATGTTGTCTGTCGGCTGATTTCAGTCTTTCGTGTTGGCTTCTCAGGCTCAAACGTTCGCAATCCTCACGTTCCCCCCCTCTCTCTCTCTCTCCCTGCTCCCACCCCTCTCTGTTTGGTGGTACCCCAATTGTACTAAATTCCCCTCTAACCGTTGCTCCGGCCAGATAAGATTATGGTTTCCAGAAGTTTATTCTTGCTTTGTCCCGTCTAACCTGATCAACGAGGTTTTCTTCTTTTTGGCCATCTGGAATTGAGACCGTATCTCAGTACTGTCCTTGAGAGTATAACTGGTCGACAAGGAAAAGCTTTCAGACACATACTCCCTATTCCTGGTGCCGGGCTCAGGGTCTCCCCCATCTCCACGTGGCCCTTACCTCATACTCCAGGAGAAGAGGTCGTGCCTTCTTCTCCCAGTGCCTGGAACCAACGTGCTCAGCGTTCGTCTAATGTTTTTAAACTAATGTTTTATAATTGCTACATATTCCAGTCAATCTAACATGTTATTGTTATTATTATTATTATTGTTATTGTCATTGTTGTTATTACTGCTATTGTCATTATTGTTGTCATTATTGTTATTAGTAGTGGTATTAGTATTATTATTATTATGTTCAGTGGAAGGAAAGGGGTGTTATGTGTACAACCAGTACAGGGGGTATGTGAGACAATGCAGCATGAGATAAGCAGTAAGGAGCTGTGCCAGAGGTTCACAGGGAGAAAGGGTGACGGGTCGGAAGGATTACAAACATACGAGCAAACAACAACAACAAATGACACTTGTGTAGCACCTTTCACATCAGGAAGACGTCTCAAGGCGACGGTCAGTCAGGGATTAGAACTCGAGCTGGGGGTTGGGATCAGGAGGGTGGAGGGCAGGGAGTGTGGGGGTAGGAGGGTGGAAGAAGACGGTCTCGAGATGGGTCTTGAAGGAGGCGAGGGAGTGGAGGGGGGGGGGAGCGAGACGGAGGGACTGTGGCAAGGAGTTCGAGAGAGTGGGGGGGCAGAAAGGCTGAAAGTCCTCCCGCCAATGGTGGGGCGGCCAAGGCGGGAGGCACGTAGCAGGCTGGAGCACGCTGAGCAGAGCGAGTGAACAGGTTGGTGGGTTAGGAGTTCACAGAGATAGGGAGGAGCGGAGGCTGTGAAGGGCTTTGAAGGGATAGATCAAGTGTGATCCAGGCAACATGGAATATTGGACAGCTCTGCTCAGGGATCGAGCAATTCAGAGGAGGAATCCCCCAGTAGTGATGAGTGCCTTATTGATGCACAGATCCGCAGACAGAGGAGTTCAGAAGAGGAGGAGGAGGAGGATGATGATGATTGCAAGAGAGCTTGACGGCGAGCCGGGGAGGTGAGGGGAAAATGGCAAAGAGGGGCCGGTGGACAGTGTGCGGGCAGTGAGTTCCAGAGGTTTGGAGTGTAGTGGCTGAAAACATGTCCGATGATAATGACCAAGTGATGGGGACAAGGGACTTCCAGGGGGCCGTAACCTGCGGAGCAAAGGGTGTGGGTAGAATAGTGAGGTGTGCGCAGGTTGGAGAAACAGGTTTGTCAGGGAATTAAGTGATTTTCATCATAATAATACGATAGTAACGCTTACATCTGCCATAACGCCTTTATCAGGAGGATGTCTCCAAGCGCTTTGTACGGTAAATGCACGGTTGTTTTGTGGGTAAACGTGGCAGACAACTTCAACACAGCAACGTCCCACAAACAGCCGCCGAGTCTGTGACTGATTGTATCTGGGGGATTGTCGACCAGGACACCAGGAAGAGAGAGAGAGAGAGAAAGAGAGAGACTCTCTTCACTTTTCCAATAGTGCTGCGGGATCTTTAACGTCTGCCCCGTGTTCGCTTTTCTCTCAAGAGCTCCCGACCTTATCTATTCATTGTTCATTGCCCGGACCAAGAGAAAAAGGCGGAAATATTTGCCCCAAAGATTGTGGGGTTGGGACGTTGCAAATTTTCTCAAAATAGTGGGGGAATGTCTGCCACAAAATCGAAGCCATTGATCGGTGCTATTGAGGTACCTTCTCCTGCTATATTTTTTCACTTTATTGATAAAAACTAAACAAAAGGAAATAACACATATTAGATTGTTGCAAAGAAAATGATTCATTCCTTCTTTAACAAAGACTGGGTGGTCTTTTTTTTTCAGGCGGGGGCACAGGGACAGTGGGGGACAGGGCACCAGCGAGGCGACACGAGCTCAGCACCCCATGTCTCTCAGGGTCAGCACTGCACACACTCAGAGACACGGAGAGACACACAAACACACTCAGAGAGACACAGAGAGAGACACACACGCACACACACTCACAGAGACACACACGCACACACACTCACAGAGAGACACACATGCACACACACTCACAGACACAGAGAGAGACACACACCACTCACACAGACACACAGAGAGACACACACACACTCACAGACACAGAGAGAGACAGACACACACTCACAGACACAGAAAGAGACAGACACACACTCACAGACACAGAGAGAGACACACACACTTACAGACACAGAGAGACACACACACACTCAGACACAGAGACAGACACACACACAGACACAGAGAGACACACACAGACACAGAGAGAGACAGACACACACACACACAGAGACACAGAGAGACACACACACACAGACACAGAGAGAGACAGACACACACAGACACAGAGAGACACACACACACTCACAGACACAGAGAGAGACAGACAGACACACACTCACAGACACAGAGAGAGACACACACACACACTCACAGACACAGAGAGACACACACACACACTCACAGACACAGAGAGACACACACACACTCACAGACATAGAGAGAGACACACACACTCACACACACACTCACAGACACAGAGAGACACACACACACTCACAGACACAGAGAGACACACACACACACTCACAGACACAGAGAGACACACACACACTCACAGACACAGAGAGACACACACACACTCACAGACACAGAGAGAGACACACACACACACTCACTCACAGACACAGAGAGAGACACACTCACAGACACAGAGACACACACACACACAGACAGAGAGACAGACACACACACACAGACACAGAGAGTTACGCACACAGACACAGAGAGAGACAGACACACACACACACAGAGACACAGAGAGACACACACACACTCACAGACACAGAGAGAGACAGACACACACACACAGAGACACAGACAGACACACACTCACAGACACAGAGAGAGACACACACACACACAGACACAGAGAGACACACACACACACAGACACAGAGAGACACACACACACTCACTCACACACACACACTCACAGACACAGAGAGAGACACACACACACAGACACAGAGAGACACACACACACACACTCACACACACACACACACTCACAGACACAGAGAGAGACACACACACTCACAGACACAGAGAGAGACACACACACACTCACACACACACACACTCACAGACACAGAGAGACACACACACACACTCACAGACACAGAGAGAGACACACACACTCAGACACAGTGAGAGACACACACACACTCAGACACAGAGACAGACACACACACACAGACACAGAGAGACACACACAGAGACTCACACACACACACAGAGACACACACACACTCACAGACACAGAGAGACACACACACACACTCACAGACACAGAGAGACACACACACTCACAGACACAGAGAGAGACACACACACTCACACACACACACTCACAGACACAGAGAGACACACACACACACAGACACAGAGAGACACACACACACACACAGACACAGAGAGACACACACACACACTCACAGACACAGAGAGACACACACACACTCACACACACACTCACAGACACAGAGAGACACACACACACACAGACACAGAGAGAGACACACACACACACACTCACAGACACAGAGAGAGACACACACACTCACAGACACAGAGAGAGACACACACACTCACACACACTCACAGACACAGAGAGACACACACACACACTCACAGACACAGAGAGACACACACACACACTCACAGACACAGAGACACACACACACACACTCAGACACAGTGAGAGACACACACACAGAGAGACACACACACACAGACACAGAGAGAGACAGACACACACACACAGAGACACAGAGAGACACACACACACTCACAGACACAGAGAGACACACACACACAGACACAGAGGGAGACAGACACACACACATAGACACAGAGAGAGACACACAC
>NW_024704770.1:199330-364225 GCF_018977255.1 Callorhinchus milii
ACACTCACACACACACTCACAGACACATACCCTCAGAGATACAAAGAGGGAGAGACACACAAATTCAGAGACAGTAATAACAATGGTAATAGTTGCATTTGATGTAGATCCTTATCACGTGTTCCAGACGTCTCAAAGCACTGCATAGAATATACTGTAGAGTGAGGAGAGACGAAGAGACGTGTACCCAGACAGCGAGACGCACATTCACACAGAGACACTCATAAACACACACACGTGTAGAAGAGACACACGCAGACAGTCACAACAGCAGGGCCTCGGAGTGAAGCCCATTCGCCCTTTGCTTTATCCCCGGAAAAGCAATCCCACAATCGACTAACAATCGGGTAACTACTTACTTTTAGGTAAACGGAGGTGTGTGGAGTGAGGAAATTTGCCCAACACCGTCAGCCAGAACGCCAGGAATGAGTCAAAAACCCGAGGTTTTTGTTTCTATAACCGGCTCTGTCCTCCTGCTTGAGCCTCGCGTCCTCCGCTCCACCATCGTTGACCGACATTTTCGGCCATTGTGCCCTGAAACTCTGGAACACTCTTCCCGCGTTCCTCCGCCTTACCCCTTCCGTCCCCATCTTCAGCTCACGCCTGAAGACCTTCCACTTTGACTGTGCCTATGGTCACCTCCCCCTCAAAACAACAGCAACAACATTATATTTATAGAGTGCCTTTCGTGTCGGAGGAAGGCCCGAGGCGCTGGACAGTCAGGGGTCAGGACACAAGCATGGGGGGGGGGGGGGGGGGGGGGGAGGGAAGGCAGAAAGTGGGAGGGGGACTGAAGGCACAATCGAAGAGAAGGGTCTTGAGACCGGCCTTGAAGGAGGCGAGGGAGGAAGCGAGGAGAAGGGACCGTGGGATGGAGTTCCAGAGTGTGGGGGCAGAGAGGCTGAAAGCCCGGCCACCGACGGTAGGGCGGGTCGGGCGGGAGACACGGAGCCCACTGAACGGAGGGAACGGGCAGGTTGGTAAGGAACAGCGCATTGGGACGTTCTCCCAACGTGAAAGATGGTCTACAAATTAAATTTTGTTTGTTAGAGTGGTTGTTTGGAACACTTCTACTCTCCAGTAGTTTGGTGGTCAGAGTGCTCGCCTCGCAAGTGAGTGGACCCGGGTTTGATTGCCGGACGGGGTGAAAACTCAGATAAGTTTCCTTACTCCACAGGCCTCTGTTTACCGAGCAGTAAGTAGGAACCCGGTCATTAGTCGAATGGCAGATGGCTTTTCAAGGAGTACTATTCCCTTGCATAAACAAATATTATTATTTGGTCATTCAATCCACGGCTGTCTATGTGTTGACGCTGCGGTGCGCGATTGGCTGCCACGTTTCACCCACGAAATATATATATATATATCTTGTGAAGCGCTTTGAGATGTATCGAAGACGTGATAAGGAGCCATATCAAACGCGAGGATTATTACAGTTATAACAGATGCCAATACATGACGTACAGATAAAGAGAGCACTGACACACATGGTCTATGACTCACAGACATCCTCCCGATGCCAAAGATACCGGTCAGATGTGAGGGTGCTTAAGGATGTACTTATTTCATACACTCTGGGGTCCCCAAGCCTTGGCTCTTGCCGACCCCCGCCTAATACTTTGTGGACTTAGGTAAGCAGGAACGCCTCTCTCCAGGGAGAGAGAGAGAGAGAGAGAGAGACAGAGACAGACCGAGAGAGAGAGCGCATTCCAACAATCTCAGTTTGATCTGGAAACAATTTTTTTTTATTGTCGTGACTTGTCTCACCAGCAGAGGTCAATATCGCATCGAAAAGATAGAGCGTGACCACAAGACCGGGTCACGTCACCAGATGGGTTCAGGCGGGGAAGTTGCTCGGTCTCAATTCGAATCTCGTACTGAGGTGCCTTGTCTCGAGGCTGACCAGCCCTGGTCTGTCCAATCGTTCGTCGCTCGTCACAGCTCATTCGTGGCACTGTTTTTTCGGTTTGAGACTTGCGGAAACCCATCGCCTCGCTCGAGAGCATTCGAGACCAGACTGAGAGATCCATTTGCCCCACCGACACGGGGAGATTCCCGTGACTGGAATGGAATGCGCAGTCTCTCCCTGGAGGGACATGTCCTGCTTGCCCAATTCCAGGCTCGTGAGACCTCGGAGTGTGTGTTGGGCTAACTCCTGGAGTTTTCCCAACTCACACCGCACAGCTTGGCATTGATAAGTGCAGTGCGGAAACAGCCTGGGAGGGTCGGAAGGTGTTGGCGTGGCTGAGGTGATTGTGTGTGACCAGGTGGCCCTGGTTCCTCTCCCTGCACGTGACGGTGGAACAACGGGAAGTTCCGTGAGCGACGCTGTGAGACCTGAATGGAAGCTGATGGAGAGACCCGACCAGAGCAGGTGGCAGAGACTGGAGGAAAGCCAGAACTTGGCGTTTCACAGTCTTATAGCGAAAGGGGCTGGAAGCAAAGAATCACTTTGAAAAGGGAACGGAGTTTCTCTCTCTCTCTCTTTCTCTCTCTCTCTCTCTCTCCCGTTCCCCCACCTCCGGTGTCCTGGCTGACAACCCTCGCGCATAAAAACCGGTCGCTCACTTCTGGGCTGTTTGCAAGATGTCGCAAATCGGCAGCCGTGTTCGCCCTCAAAACGTGGTGTCCTGCAGCGTATTGGTTAGAGCGCTCGCCTCACAAGTCAGAGGACCCGGGTTCAATTCCTGGGCAGAGCGAAACGTTAGGCAAGTTTCCTTACCCCATATACACACACACACACCTCTGTTTATCCGGCAATAAGTTGTAACCCATTTGTTAGGCGATCGGTGGATCGCTTTTCCGGGGGTAAGAATCCCTTCAAACAATAATTTGGTCATTCAATCCACGACTGTTTGTGCGGACGCTGCTGTGAGCAATTGGCTGCCGGGTTTCACCCGCAAAATATACAGTCACTATGCTTTACGGTATATTCTGAGAAGAGCTTTGATGCGTCTCGAAGTCGCGATAAGACGCTATATCAAACACAAGTATTATTATTACTATAAATGCAATTTGTTGTTGTATTAACTGGTTTAGTAAGCGAACTCAACACCCCTGTGCAATGGCACAGCCCAGCGGCACGTGACACAGACTGACACTCTGTCCCCTGTGATAGAGAAAACCCTGGAATGGGTCCCAGATGTGGCGCCACAGGAACAGCTGGAGGTCATCACGTCTGGCCAGTCAGATGGTAACGCAGGCAAAATTAGGCGTTTTAACAGGAAAGGCCAGTGAAAAAAAGGCTTCAGATTAATTTCCACGTGGAAAGCTCCTGTGCAACGAGGATGCGTTAATGAAGATAGGGAACAAACACAGACCCTTAACAGTCAGGCAGAGCGAGAGGGGGAAAGCCAAAACTTGGCGTTTCACAGTCTTCTAGCGAAAGGAGCTGGAAGCAAAGAATCCTTGCATTTACACAGTGCCTTTCACAGCGGAAACGACGTCCCAAGGCGCTGGACAGTGAAGGGTTTGCACCTAACCTGAAGTTTGGGAGTTAAGAGGGGCGGGGGGCAAGGAGGATGGGGGTGGGAGTTTTGCCGATGGCACGGTCAAAGAGGAGGGTCTTGAGATGGTCCTTGAAGGAGGCAAGCGAAGGGGTGAGCAAAAGGGCTCCGGGATGGAGTTCGAAAAAGTGGAGGCAGAGATGGTGAAGGCCTGACCTCTGATCATGGGATGGGTAGGGCAGGGGCACAGGCCAGAGCCCGCGGAGCACAGGGAGCAGACAGGTTGGTATGGTGTGAATGGGTCACAAGAGGTATGGAGGAGCAAGACCGTGGAGGGCTTTAAAAGAGAGGACGAGGATTTTGAGCTCAATCCTCTGAGGGATGGGGAGTCGGTGGAGCCGGGCGAGGGTGGGGGTGATAAGGTCACGAGCTGCAACTTGTGGAGCAAAGAGGTGGGTAGGCCGGTGAGCAGGAAGTTTGAGTAGACAAGAGATTCCTAAGTTGCTGAAGGCCGATTCCCGGGGATTTTTTTGTTTGATGATTTTCTGGGAGAAACCAGTAATTATACAGGATGAGGATGAGGCATCGGTCCATGGACAGAAATATTGGGATTGTTTCCAACAAGAAGAAGCCTTGCATTTGCTATAGTGCCTTATCATGTCGGTGAGACGTCTCATGTTACTTCGCAGAATATACTGTAAAGTGGATTGACTGTGTGAGCGAAACTAGATGTGTTCCAAGTCCTGACACGGGGGCTTGAACCCCCACAACCTTCCGACTCACCCCAAATGATTGGATCTAAATTGTCAGTGGTGTGACAATTGTCAGGACAGATGTCACCCAGATCTACCCTTTCTGCCTTGCATTGTTCGTGGGTGGGAGGGTGGTTAGGGTTAGGGTTGGTGGGGGGGACGGAGAGCAGAGCAAAGCCACCAGAATTAGACTAAATATAGATAACTGAAAACAAACACACTTCCCTTTCCTCCCCGCGCACCTGCAAATGAAATGCAGAGCGGCTCAGAGAGAAATGTGATCCGGGGAAATGTACAGTCAGCGCTCTTTATATAGTGCCTCACCACATCATTACCATGTCTCCGAGCGCTTCACAAAATATACAGCCCAGTAAACTGATTGGGCATTTTTGTGGGCAGCCAACTGTGGAGTCCTGTAGCTCCGTGGTTTAGAGCAAGCGAGAGACCTGGGTTCGATTCCCAGGCAGAGCGAAATGTTGGGCAAGTTTCCTTACTCCACACGCCTCCGTTTATCGAGCAGTTAAGTAGGAACCCAGTTCTTAGTTGATTGGTGGATCCCTTTTCCGCAGGTAATAGTTCCTTCGAAAAAAGACTAAATAGTTCATTTCAATCCGCGACTGTTTGTGGGGACGCTGCTGTGGGCCGTTGGCGGCCGTGTTTCACCCACAGCATATACAGTCGAATTCACTTTACAGTGTATTCTGTGAAGCGCTTTGAGACGTCTCGAAGACGTGATAAGGCGTGATATCAAATGCAAGGATTATACTATTACGTGCGCAGCAGTGTACCACAAACTGCTATGCACTGAGTGAACAATTTCACGTTGTTGGCTGAAGCCGCAACAACGGGAATTGGAATCACGCGGTGGTCTGTCGGGAGGAACAAGGCCGTGGAGGGCTTCGAAAGCAAAATTCCCCTCTGGGTAAAAAAAAAATACTTCCTGGTGTCAGTCCTGAAATTGCCCCTTTGTGACTCTACCCCTTGTGTCCTCGTGTTCCGCTGTGTCGCTGTTCCCTCGCTCTGATCCTTCACCAAAACAAGGAACAATCCTGGATTTGCTGTTTCACATCCCCGTTCATTTGCCGATTTCGCAATAACCTCGTGAGATGGTTGACAGTCAACGGTTTGCAAGCCGCCAACTCAGCAAAGGTCTCACATGGGACTTGGGTCCATCTGACCCCGCACAGCGACGTCCCCTCAATCAGCCGTGAAGTGAGCGAGCGATTTTATCTGCGGGAGGATTGTCGGCCAGGACGCCGGGAAAGAGGGAGAAACTCTTTAAAATTGCCCAGAAAGCACACAGTTACCACACTTTGCAGTGAATCCCGTGAAGGAAGAGCTTCGAGAAGTCCCGATAACGTGCACGAACACGATATCGATGCGAGGAGTGTGACGAAAACTGCACGGTTTTGTCATTTCGCATAAGTGGACTGAAACCCGGGGAGGTTTCCATGTGTCGGTGGCAAACTATAATTATTATTATTATTATTATTATTATAAACGCAGAACTTTTAGTCTGAATTAGGGGAACCTCAAACACAGTGATGGGTTTCCAGATGTGTCAGACACTCAGCTGACCAAGTAAACATGTCATTTGACTAATAAAACCAAGAGATGCAACAGTGGTTAACCTTACTCTGCCCCACACACGATTCCTGAGGCTACGAAATAACAAGAATATTTTTGACAATGAGAACGTGTTTTGCGGCCTGAGGTTCGGATCAATTTTCTTCTTTCAATCTCGTCTCCTTGGTGCGAGCGAAGCTAGTGAAGCAAGCGTTTCTCTCGAACCCGGTCCACAGCCCGGGAGCTCGCGTGGGGGGGTGGGTTTGTGCGCGCGTCAGACTCCTGGCGGGTGACAGAAATCTCTTTGCTAGTAGTCTGCGGGATCTTCGACGACCGTCTGGGAGCTCGGTTTGACGGCTCATCCAGAGGACGGCGCCTCCGACAATGCAGTGCTCTCTCCGCCAGCGGAGGGCCATCCTGGACTGGGAGAGACAGAGCTCAAAGTCCCCGATGTGGGGGCTTCAACAACAACAAGATTGCATTTATAGAGCGCCTTTCACGTCGGGAGGACGTCCCAAGGCGCTGGACAGTTGGGTCAGGACCCGAGCATTGGGGGGGAAATGGTCAGGGTGAGGGGAGGGAAGGGAGGGAGCGAGGAGGGGGAAATGGTCAGGGTGAGGGGAGGGAAGGGAGGGAGCGAGGAGGGGGTAGAGACTCGAGAGGGGAGCTGAAGGCACAATCCACAACCTGCTGAGTCAGAGGCGAGACAACTACAGACTGAGTCAGACTGGCACACACACACTGAGCCGGGCTGATCCACACTGAGCCGGGCTGACATACACACACTGAGCCGGGCTGACACTCACTGAGCCGGGCTGACACTCACTGAGCCGGGCTGACACTCACTGAGCCGGGCTGACACTCACTGAGCCGGGCTGACACTCACTGAGCCGGGCTGACACTCACTGAGCCGGGCTGACACTCACTGAGCCGGGCTGACACTCACTGAGCCGGGCTGACACTCACTGAGCCGGGCTGACACTCACTGAGCCGGGCTGATACACACTGAGCCGGGCTGGTACACACTGAGCCAGGCTGATACACACACTGAGCCAGGCTGACACTCAATGAGCCAGGCTGACACACACACATACGCACACTGAGCCAGGCTGACACACACTGAGCCAGGCTGACACACACACATACACACACTGAGCCAGGTTGACACACACACACACATTGAGCCAGGCTGACACACACTGAGCCAGGCTGACACTCACTGAGCCAGGCTGACACTCACTGAGCCAGGCTGACACTCACTGAGCCGGGCTGACATATACACATTGAGCCAGGCTGACACTCACTGAGCCGGGCTGACATACACTGAGCCAGGCTGATACACACACTGAGCCAGGCTGACACACACTGAGCCAGGCTGACACACACACATACACACACTGAGCCAGGCTGACACACACTGAGCCAGGCTGACACACACACACACTGAGCCAGGCTGACACACACTGAGCCGGGTTGACATACACTGAGCCGGGCTGACACACACTGAGCCAGGCTGACACACACTGAGCCAGGCTGACACTCACTGAGCCAGGCTGACACTCACTGAGCCAGGCTGACACTCACTGAGCCAGACTGATACACACACTGAGCCAGGCCGACACACACTGAGCCGGGCTGACACTCACTGAGCCGGGCTGACACTCACTGAGCCGGGCTGACACTCACTGAGCCGGGCTGACACACACTGAGCCAGGCTGACACACACTGAGCCGGGCTGACACACACTGAGGGTGGTGTGGGGAAGGAGGGTGATCAAAGGTACGGTCGAAGAGGAGGGCCTTGAGACAGGTCTTGAAGGAGGCGCGGGAGGGGATGAGGCAGAGGGACTATGGGATGGAGTTCCAGAGGGTGGGGGCTGAGTGGATGTTGTGAATGCATGTACGAGGGTTCTGGCGGCCTGCGGTGCGAGACAGCGGGCAGAGCCGGGCGACGTCGTGGAGATGGAGGAAGGCACGATGGTTCGCGGCACAGGTGTGGGGTAGAAAGGATACTTGAGGGTCAAACAAGACACCAAGGATCCGGACGAGCTTAGCGAGGTGGAGTATGTATCCGTGGATGGTGATGCCTTATGGCTGACACACACTGAGAAGGGTTAGTACACACCGAGCCCGCACATGAATACTTTTGTGGAATAAGGTCATCGGATCCTTGAAGAGCACAGAGAGCAATGCGCTCGGCGTGTGCAGGGTCGGAGCTGAGTGAGGGTTCTAGTTTCTCGAAGCTAATGGTTATCCCAGAAGAGCTCGACGGTGGCAGATTCGGAATTCACAGCTTCGGGGATTTGAGGGGGACGTTCCCGAGACCCGGAAAATCCGAACGGAAAGAACTTGCAAGACAAGGGGTTTGGTAGGGGGGAGGGGATGGAGCGTTCAATGAAAAGCAACAGCTGTGAGGTTAGACGGGGATGCGTACACTGGCTTCGGGCCCAAGAGTGGGCCTGGTTGACCCTGGGGGCGCACTGCCCTGTCAGGAACACTGTCATTCGGATGAGACATTAACTGTCTGTGCCCTGTTCGGGTGGCTGTTAAAGATCTACCACAGCACTTTTAGAAAAGAGAAGGAAGCTTCTCTCCCTCTCTCCCAGTTTCCTGGTCGACAATCCCCCAGATAAAATCGGTCCCTCAATTCGCGGCTGTTTGCGGGGCGTCGCTGTGCGCAAATTGGCCGCCGCGTTCACCTGGAAAATTCACAGTCACTCGACTTTACGGTAAAAATCCGGTGAAGCGCTTTTTAGAGGTTTTGGCAACGCAGTCAGCGCTGTGTCAAACGGAAAGAATAATTGTATTCAAAGCTCTTCACAGGATATATTGTAAAGCGTAGGGCGCTTTGGGGGTGAAACACGGCAGCCAATTTATTTGCAGAAAATGTCCCACAAACAGCCATGGAGTGAGTGACCAATTGAACTGTTGGTCAGGACACCGGGAGAGAGAGAGTGGAACTCCCTTCAACAACAACAACAAATTGCATTTACACAGCGCCGTTCACATCAGGAGGGACAGTGAAGGGTTTGCACCCGAACTGGGGGTTGGAGTTAAGAGGGGTGGAGGGCAAGGGGGAGGGAGTGGGTGTGAGGATGACCAAAGACGTCGTCAAAGCAGAAGGTAGCATTGTAATGTAGTGGTTAGAGCACTCGCCGCACAAGCGAAAGGACCTGGGCTCGATTCCTGGGCAGGGCAAAACTTTTGGCAAGTTTCCTTGGCAAGAGAGAGAGAGAGAGAAAGAGAGAGAGAGAGAGCGTGAGAAAGAGAGAGAGAGAGAGAGAGAGACTTTGTCACAAGAACAGTCCTATCCTTTGAACAAAACGGTCCATTTCTGGTAAAGAGAGAGATGGGGGGGGGGGGGGGGGGGGGGGGAGAGAGGGAGGAGGGGTGCGTGGTGGAGGGTGGGGTGGTGCAAGCCCGGGTCATCTACCCATTGTGCATGTCATCCTGTCTTGTACGTGAATTCTTATTGCCTTATCGGAATTCAGTCGGCCCGGTGCCCGTTTAGTGGGATTCTGATCCTCGGGGACAGCTGTGGTGTGTTGACGTTGGCCCCGGTTTATAGCTCTCCCGCCCCCACCTCACCCCACCCCACCCCCGGTGAGAGGAGTCTGGCACAGATTGGGAGTGTATAGTCTGCGGGAAGTGGAGACGAGAAGCAAACCTTGCGTCGCCCCCTCCCCTGACTCCTTTAAGGCCCATTATTATTATAATAATAATAATAGTAATAATAATAATAATAATAAACCTTGCATTTGCCTTTCACAACCCTCCCCTCATCGGGACTTGGAATCGCTCAGTCCAGGCTGATGCTCCAGTGCAGGGCTGGGGGGAGGAGTGCTGCGTTGTCAGAGGTGCCGGCCTTCGGATGAGACGTTAAACCGGGTCTGTGGCCCGTTCGGGTGGATGTTAAAGATCCCGCGGCGCCGTTGGCAAAGAGGAGAGAGTTCCTCGCTCTCTCTCCCCGGGGGTCCCGGCCGACAATCAAATTGACACGGGTCAAATTGCACGTTCACTTCACTACGTGTAGGACGTTGCTGTGCGCAAATTCAGCTGCTGCGCTGTACAGCAATCGCTGTCAAGTGCTTTGAGAAGTCCTCCTGATGTGAAAGGTGTTAAAAATTGGATAGGTACTGGAAAAGGAAACGTTTGCAGGGCTATGGGGTAGGAGCGGGTGTGTGGGACTAGTTGGTAGATCTTTCAAAGAGCCGTCACAGATACAACGGGCTGAATAATAATAATCCTTGCATTTGATATAGCGCTTTTCACGTCGGGAGGACGTCCCAAAGCGCTTCACAGAACACACTGTAAAGTGAATTGACTGTATATTTGTGGGCGAACGCGGCAGCCAATTGCGCACAGCAATGTCCCACAAACAGTCATAGATTGAAAATGACCAATTTATTATTGTTTTTGGTTTTGGAGGATTATTATTAGGCTCTGTGTGGAGTAAGGAAACTTGCCCAAGGTTTCGCCCTCTGCCTGGCTGAATGGCTTCTGTTCTGTAAGATTCTATGACTCTGTATAATAATAATTATTATTGTTACATTGGGAGTTTGGGAGTGTGGTGTAATCAAAGCCATTTGATTTTTTTTCCTGTGAGAAGTCTCCTTTCTTACCAATATTCTTGTTTTTCTATATATATATATACACATTAAATATAATAACAATCACCCTTGCATTTGATATAGCGCTTTTTCACATCTTCGTGATGTCTCAAAGCGCTTCACAGAATATACGGTAAAGTGAATTGTCTGTATGTTTTGTGGGCGAAACGCGGCAGCCAATTGCGCACAGCAGCGTCCCCACAAACAGTCATGGGTTGAGTGACCACATTATTATTATCCCCAGAAAAGCGGTTCTCCAATTCACCAACAACCACATTCCACTTACTGCTAAATAAACAGAGGGTTTGTGGAGTAAGGAAACTTCCCTAAAGTTTCGCCCCTGCCTGTGAATCAAGCCGAGGTCCTCTCCCTTGCGAGGCGAGTGCTCTAACCACTGAGCTACAGGATGTATAATAATGAAAATCACATTTTTCCCCTATGCTGAGTCAGCCGGTCTCAACCAACCGAGTAACAGCTGAACTTATAATTGTGGACTCCTGTAGCGTAGTGTTTAGAGCACCCGCTTCGCAAGTGGGAGGGCCGAGGTTCGATTCCCAGGCAGGGCGAAACCTTGGGCAAGTTTCCTCTCTCCACACGCCTCTGTTAGCCTCTCTGCCTTCATCCCCTGGAATTCCATCCCGGAGTCCTTCCATTTCACCCCCTCCCTTCCCTCCTTCAAGGCCCGTCTCAAGATCTTCCTCTTCCACCGCACCTTCGATCATCCTCCTACCACCACTCTCCCTGCCCTCCACCCCACTTGACTCCAACGCCCCCCCAGCTCGGGTGCAAACCCTTGACCGCCCAGCTCCTTGGGATGTCCTCCCAACATGAAAGGCACTGTGTAAATATTATTTGTTGCTGTTGTTGACTGCCATAGGCTTTGGGTTCTTACCCCAGTCCCTTATACATGTGGAATCAACTCTTTCTAAAGTCAACTCATTCTAAAGGAATTCAGCACTCTGAGTCAGATTATGGGTTCAAGCCCCCACGTTGGGTCTCTGAACTCACACAGTCCAAACTGATGTTCCAGGCGGGGCTGGGGGGAACGCTGCCTTGTCGGAGACGCCTTCCTTCACAAAGAGACGTTAAACCTCACTCCCCGTCTGGGCCCTGTTCAGGTGGGTGTTAAAGATCCTGCGGCGCTGTTGGAAAAGAGAAAGGAGTTTCTCTCTCCCAGTGTCCTGGCCGACAATCCCCCAGATAAAATCGGTCACCCACTTCATGGCTGCGTGCTCCCACAAAATACACTGTCATTCCAATTTTACAGCGTGTCCTGTGAAGATCTTTCAGATGTCTCATTGACATGATAAGGCACTGTATCAACTGCAAGGATTATTATTATTATTATTATTATTATTTGAAGTACGTCAACGCCAGCAATGCGGGGCTACCCCCAGCACTGCACGGGACCATCAGCCTGGACTGTGAGCTTAAAAGCCCTGACTATGGGGCTTGAACCCACAAGCTTCTGACTCAGAGGTGAGAGCGAGTGCGGCTGAGCCAGGCTGCAGGAGACCGGTTGTGAGCGGAGAGACAGACACACATCAAGACTGTTGGCAAGGAATTTCCTGCAGCTATATCTGTTTTGACATTAATGCGCACATGACTGTTCAGGAAAATCCCGAGTTACGCAAAGGAAAATATGAGACAGTTGTTGGCAAGTTCAGAGTCACTAATCACTAATCCTCAATCCTTGCATTTGAAGTCGCGCCTTATCACGTCATCACATCACAAAGCCCTTCACATAATCTATACCAGTAAAGATGACATGTGTGTCTGTCCCACCAATAATGCAGTAACCAACTGACGGAGAGACATGACTCATACCTCATCGGAAAGGTCTTGCAATGGGGAGCGTTGTGGGCATATTTTTGGTGGATTTCCTATTGTTGATGAGCTATGATTGAAAAGTAGCCCCAAAATATGGGGTATGCATAGTACTCTGCAACAACGTAGTGACAGAGGAAAGCTATGACCCAAGGAAGCTCATCACATGTGTACGCACTCCAATAAGGAGTCCGCCAAACGTGGAGTCCTGTAGCTCAGTGGTTAGAGCACTCGCTTTGCAAATGAGAGACCGGAGTTCAATTCCAGTCAGGGCGAGACCTTGGGCAAGTTTCCTTACTCCACACAGAGCCTAATAATAATCCTCCAAAACCAAAAACAATAATAAATTGGTCATTTTCAATCTACGACTGTTTGTGGGACATTGCTGTGCGCAATTGGCTGCCGCGTTCGCCCACAAATATATACAGTCAATTCACTTTACAGTGTGTTCTGTGAAGCGCTTTGGGACGTCCTCCCGACGTGAAAAGCGCTATATCAAATGCAAGGATTATTATTATTATTATTATTATAAACAGGAGTCCTCCCACAGGAGTCCCCCCACTGATGGATGTTAAAGATCCCACGGCGCTGTTGGAAAACAGAAGGGAGTTTCTTTCTCCCAACAATCCCCCAAATAAAATCAGTCACTCCCTTCACAGATGTTAATGAGACAATGCTGTGTGCAAACCGGCTGCCGCATTCGCAATGCAAGGAATATTATTATTAGGATTATTATTCTGTGAAATGGAAGGATTATTATTGTAAAACAACCTCACTGTTTAAGAGCTTAACGTTGGAGCCTTTTTTCTCTCACTCTTGAAGGGAAACTTTTCAGGGGGGAAAAAAAAACACCTTCGGAAATGAAGAAATTGCCAAATTCCAGAGACGGAGTGAATAGTCCCAGATGGAATTTCTATCCCGAAGCGGAGAGAATATTCGCCCTGAAACAAAATAAACAGGAAACAGGGAAAGCAACTACAACAACCTGCATTTGCACAGCGTGGGGTGGCGTCCCAGAGCGTTTAACAGTGGCGGAGCATGACACCAAGCCTGGGGGGGGGAAGGGGGAGAGGACCCTGGACACTTTACACTTTAGAAGAGAAAGGTCTTCAGGCACGACCTGAAGATGGGAAGGAAGGGCGCAAGGCGGAGGGATAGAGGAAGAGTGTTCCAGAGATGTGGGGCATAGTGACTGAAAATGCGGCCACAGTTGGTGGAATGGAGGGCACGAGGGACAAGCTGGGGACAAAGCCGGAGGGGGAAGGGGGTTTCACTTGGAGATTTTCAAGTTCTCTGCGATACTGTTTTTTTAATAGCACTTTTATAGATTTTCTGTGGAAAATAATTTGAGTTTAAAGTGTGAGCCTTTGAACCTCCCATCAGAGAAGATGGGGAAGGAGCGGCACTACCGATCGCTGATACATCTATAACCAACTGAACTGATGATGTTGTTGATGATGATGGTGATATTCCTTGTGTGTTTCACGGAGGGCGGACGTCATAGAGGATTTTACTGTGTCGTGGAGGGACTTTGTGTTTTGTGGACAAATGCAGCAGCCAATCTGTCTCATCACCATCCTATCTTCTAATATTAATTGCCGAGTTACAATGAGTAGCTGCAGATCTGCCAACTTCCTGTGTGAATCGCACTGGGGGTTATGTGACCCACTTTCCAGAGAACCAAAGGCAGACACTGTGTTGCTGACTTGTTCACAGTTTTTTCTGGGTTTGGTGCAGTGCTGGAGCGATGTTGAGCTCACACGGTCCGGGCAGACACTCTAGCGCAGTGCAGTGCTGGGGGGAGAGCGCGGTGTCAGTGATACTGTCCTTCAGATGAGATGTTACACCGAGCTCCTGCCCCGTCTGTGCCCTGTTCAGGTGGACATTAAAGATCCTGCGATGATGAGATCAAACAGGCCAAAGGGTCTTCTTCATCAGAACCCATCTTGTGATCTTTCCAACACCCTCCTCCCTCTCCACACCCTCCTCCCTCTCCCCCTATCGCCTTCACCCCCTCTCCCCTGTCCCCCTCCCCCCTCAGTCCCCTCTCCCCCCATGCACCACTGTTTTTACTGATAGTCAGATTGTCCTAACCTCAGAAGCTGTGTACGAAAATCACCACTTTCCGCAGCACACAGCGCACACACAGACACACACACACAAACACACGGCGCGCACACATAAACAAACACAGCACACAACAACAACAAAATTATATTTGCATATAACGTCGGGAGGACGTCCCAAGGCGCTGGAAACACACACAAACACAGCACACACACACACACACACACACAAACAAAACACACACACAGAACACACACAGCACACAACACACACACAGCACCACGATTTACAAAGAATACAGACACTGAGATCTTTGATCTAAATTGAGCTGCTGAACTCCCAAGCTCAGAGATAGAGGAGGAAATGGATTAGGTAGCAGATACCAAGCCAGGATGGGTGTGAAGTTGTTGACAATTATTTCACTTTACTCTCTCTCCTAGTGAGGTGCTCTCCTAATGAAGATGTCAGCCCGGCTCAGCGTCGATAATAATCATACTCATCATTGCATTTCATACAGAACCTTTCATTTCTCAAAGTGTTAGTGTGGAAATTGTGTATTTTGTGGGTGAAACGTGGAATTCGCAACTGTCCCACAAACCGCCATGGAGTGAGCGGCCAATTTTATTTGGGGGCTTGTTGGCCAGGACACCGGGAGCGAGAAAGAAACTCTCTTCTCTTTTCGAGTAGCACCTCGGGATCTTTAACATCCACCCGAACCGGGCCTAGGCCGAGTGTGAGGTTTAACATCTCATCCGAAGGACGGCATCTCTGCCAATGCAGTGCTGCCCCCAGTACTGCACTGGTGCATCAGCTTAGACTGTGCGATTCCAGAACCTAACGTGGTGGGCTTGAACCCACCAGCGTCTGAGACTGAGACACAAAATGCTGCACAAAATAATTAGAGTGAATCAAGTGATGAGCGGGTAGTAAATGTACGGAGCAGGCCTCCCTGGGGAGATGGTGCAAGCAGAAAGTGTTGATTCTTTCCAGAACAAATTGGATAGATTTCTGTTAAGAGATAATATCGTGGGACACAGTAGTAATATTAATGATCGTCGCATTTGATATAGTGCCTTTGCACGTCGTTGAGACGTCTCAAAGCGCTTCACAGGGTATACTGTGTTCGGTGAGCAAAACGGGGCAGTCGATTGCACACAGCAGTGTCCCACAAACAATCATGGATTGAGTGACTTCATTTATTTATTTTTATACGCCCCTCAGTCTATAGTTTGAGACACAACATGTTCAAACGACTGCCAGGAAGGTGAACTGGATGGACCTTGGTCTTCTTTGTGCCAGCATTTCTTATGTTATGTTTCGCCCACAAATATACAGTCAATTCACTTTACAGTCTATTCTGTGAAGCGCTTTGAGACATCGAGAAGACGTGAAAAGCGCTATATCAAATGCAAGGATTGTTATTATTATATTATAAATCTAGACTTGTGTGGACTGGCTCTCCTTGCACTGTTGCAGTCTCTCTCTCTCTCCCCACACCCACACCTCCCGCCCCCCCCCCACCCTCCCCACCCGCTCTCTCTCCCACAATTATTCTTTCTCGGAAAACACTGGGCTCGGGGAAACCAGAGCCAAGAAGGGGCGGACTCCGTGAAAGGGATGGTACTTTAAAGGGATCATTATCCAGAAGGAGAGATTTAAACCGTCATTTTTTGACATGAAGCAAGCCAACCACAGCAGTCACTTACGCAAGTGTCACAGTATCACGAGTGCTGCATATGTGACTAAGGCGGTTTAGATGAAGAAGCTTGTGTGGCCCATCTGATCTTATCCCTCCAGAACACTCACCAGCCCAACCCCCATCACACCATTAAGTGGCGTTCGAGTCCTCAAGTTGAAAGATGCGATCCTGGGTGTGTCAGTGGGTAGTGCTCCGAATCAGAATGATTGCGCCCGTCTGTGCCTGTTCAGGTGGACGTTAAAGATCCCGCGGTGCTACTCGAAAAGCGGACAGAGTTTCTCTCTCCCCCGGTGTCCTGGCCGACAATTCCCCCAAATAAAATGGGTCATTGCTGCGTGCAGATGGACTGCCCTGTTCACCTAGAAAAATACAGTCACTGCACTTTACAGTGTATTCCCGTGAAATGCTTTGAGATGTCCTCCTGACGTGAAAGGCGCTGTATCGACAGCAAGGATTACTGTATCTCGTGCCCCTCGGCCCAGCTTTACATAGACTTACATTCACTAATGCAGTCCACTGCATCCGACTAGTCCCTAGTCCATGCCAACGTTTATCCTACACACAAGCCTCCTCATCCCCCCTCCCTAGCATCCCCCCTACCCCCATTCCTCATCTAATCCTTGTGTATTTAAGCATCAAGTTTCCTCTTTAAACACACACTGCAGCTTTCAGCTTCAACCACAGCTTCCGTCCTCCAGTTCCTCATTCTGTCAACCTCTGTGTAAAGTGGTTCCTCTTTACTGCTGTCAGCAGCCAGCACAGGAAGGGGATGGGGGGATCATGGGGTGGGGGGCGGGGGGTGTGGACAGGGGAGGTGGGAGAGGATGGGGAGAGAAAGAGTTGTGAGACACAGACTATTCAAGTCGCAGACAGTGCTAATTTCGAATTGCCCCATTGACCCCAGAACAGATCCATTTCAAGACCTTAGACTCACCCACAAATCACTTCACCCCCCCACCCCCCCACCCCCCCACCCAGCACCTCCCTCCCCACCTCTCCAACCAGGTTGTTAGTGGATTGGCGGATCACTTTTCCTGGGGTAATAATCCCTTCAAAAAATAAAAACCCTCGTGTCCGAGGTCGACCAGGTTACATTTCCTTTTGCATGTTGTAAGATACAGTGGACAGGGATTAGTTAACAAAAATGCACCTCACCCATCTCAACCCCCACCACCTCAAGCTGCCCACCTCCCCCCCTCCGCCCTGTAACCTCAAACCCCACACTTCACCCCCCACCGCACCCCCCTCACCTCGTAATTACAAAATTCCTAACTATATTCCTAATGGTATAATTGCAATATTCCTATATTAGGAATACAATTAGGACTGTTGTAATTATATAATTATCATACAATTATTGCATTAATGATTTCAAAAGTACTATAATTACAATTATTGAATCGGTAATGATATTATAAATTATATTATTAATAATATTATCAGCCTCAATGCTCTCTCTCTCTCACTCTCACTCTCTCTCTCTCTCTCTCGTTGAGGTCAGGATATTGACGTATTGCAATGGAGTGGAAGTTATGACTCAATGGAGAGATTGTGGGATCTGAAAGATCCATTAACTGTTCCCAAAGACTTTCTTTCCACTGGGAGAGAGAGCGAGGCAGGTACCAGTGTCTGTGCCTTGAGCAGCTGCACATGGAAATCACTAAGTAAAATAACATTGAATTCTTCCAGGGTAGAACTGACAGATTCATACATAATTCATTCTGCTGCGAGTCTCCAGCTCTGAGGATATCAATAGAGATCCCGTAAACTCAGCTCTCAGTGTGGCTTCATTTACAGTTACAAAAACAGAAGTTGTCGGGAACGCTCAGCAGGTCAGGCAGAGTCTATGGAGAAACAACAACAACAAGATTCCATTTATAGAGCGCCTTTCACGTCGGGAGGACGTCCCAAGGCGCTGTATAGAAAGGAAAGTGAGCCAAGGTTTTGGCTCCACGACCCTCTTCATCGGAACTGGAGCATGTTGGGAGGGAGAAGCTTTCAGAGGCCTAACAGAGAGGGGGGAGGCAGGGCAAGGAAGACCAGGGAGAAAATGGGGTAGAGGACAGAGGATGATGGGTTAAAGGGGTGTTACTGCGAAGCGCTCTGAGATGCCGTCCGGCTATATAAATCTATATAAATCCAAGTTGTTGTTGTTAATGATGCAAACAAAGGGGGGGATTGGAACAAAGTGATGCTAATAATGCAAAACTGGGGGGGGTTGGTGTTGGAAATTGCAACAAAATAGGCAGACCCAGAGAGAACAACAACAACAACAACAACAACAAGATTCCATTTACAGAGCGCCTTTCACGTCGGGAGGACATCCCAAGGTGCTGGACAGTTGGGTCAGGACCCGAGCAGGGGGAGAAATGGTCAGGGTGAGGGGAGGCAAGGGAGCGAGCGAGGAGGGGGGAAATGGTTAGCGTGAGGGGAGGGAAAGGAGGGAGCGAGGAGGGGGTAGAGAGTTGAGAGGGGAGCTGAAGGCACGGTCAAAGAGAAAGGTCTTGAGACCGGCCTTGAAGGAGGAAAGGGAGGAAGCGGCGAAGGCACTGGGGATAGAGTTCCAGAGCCTCGGGGCTGAGAGGCTGAAGGCCCGGCCACCGATGGTAAGGTGGTTAGGGCGGGGGATGTGGAGCAGACCGGAGCCAGAGGAACAAAGGGTACGGGTAGGTAGGTAGGGGGATAGTAGGTCGGAGAGGTAGGAGGGAGCAAGGCCGTGAATGGCCTTGTAGGTGAGGATGAGGATCTTGAAATCGAAAAGGTGTGTCTGGGATCCAGATGACGTGGTAATGGTCACAGAAAAGGGGAAGGAGGAACAGGTCAACTTTTTGTTTTAGATTTCCAGCATCTGCCGTATTTTGTGTTTTGTTTATTTAAAGTTACTTGCGCAGAGAGCCCAGCGGGTTGAGGAGCGAACTGAGTGAGGTGGAACAGAGTGAGAATTCTGTTGAGGAATTTGGTGAGAGTGGGAATTCAGTGCGGAGGATGCATAATTGTAAAATACATAATAGTTATATTAAAATAATATGAAACATGTCTGGGAAGATGGCTGAGACCGGTTGCATGCCCAATGTGTGCCATGTGGGAACTCCAGGATGCTTTGTGTGCCCTGGACAGTCACGTGTGTAGGAAGTGCCTCCGGCTGCTTGAGCTGGAACTCGGAGTCTCTGAGCTCGAGGAGAAGCTGGTGTCACTACACGGCATACAGGACAACAACAACAAAATTACATTTATAGAGCACCTTTCACGTCGGGAGGCTGAAGAGTTCATGGATTGAATGTTTCAGCAGGTGGTCACCCCACGGCCACGGAGAGTTCAGAAGAAGAGTGAGTGGGTGACCACCTGCCATGGTAGGAAGAGGGGACGGGCAGTGCAGAAATCCCCTGAGAGTCTGGCACTCACAAACCAGTTTTCTGCACTGAATACTGGTCAGGGTGATGACACCTCTGGGAAGAGGAGTCAAAAGCAAATGGATGCACAGGGGGACACAGGGAAGAGTGTCAATTCAATTGTCATTGATGATACAATGGTGAAAGCAGTAGACAGGCGTTTCTGCAACCAAAGACATGACTCTCGCATAGTATGTTGCCGCCCTGGTGCCAGGGATGAAGACATCATGGAATGGGAGCAAGATATTCTGCGGGAGAAGGGGTACATCCAGAGGCCATGGTCCATGTTGGGATGCATGACATAGGGGAAAAAAGGGCTGAGATCCTACAGGGAGAGTATCAGCAGCTAGGGAAAAAGCTAAAGAGTAGGACCTCAAAGGGGTGATCTCTGGATGACTCCCAGTGCCTCTTGCAAGTGAGTATCATAAACAACAGGATCAAACACATGAATGCATGCCTTGAGAAATGGTACAGAAAGGAGGGCTTCAGGTTCCTGGATCATTGGGACCATTTCTGGGGCAGGTGGGACCTGTACAAGGTGGATGGGTTACACCTGAACAGGTCTGGGACCTATGTCTTCGCAGGGAGGTTAACTAGTGCTGTGGGGAAGGGTTTAAACTAATTTTGAGAGAGGAAGGGAATCAGGATGCAGCATTAGAGAGGACAAACATGTTACGTAGAGGACTGGGAGAGACGATCAGCAATGTAATAAGGAGTAATCCAGAAAAAGGAGGGATTAGACGAGGTAGAAATGAAGAACAGAACATATCGGTCTTGGAGTGCATGTGCATAACCGCACGGAGTGTGACAAATAAGATTGGTGAGCTGCGGCTCGAGTTGCCAATTGAGGTTATGATGCAGTGGCAATAATGGAGACCTGACTCAAACAAAGGCAGGAATGGGAGCTGAATATTCGTGGCTACACTGTATTCAGGAGGGATAGGGAAGGGAAAAAAGGGTGGGGTGGCAATAAGACACGGTCACGGCCCTGGAAAGGAACGATGTGCTCAATGGTCCAAAAACAGATTCTATTTGTGGACCATGAAATATTATTATTATTTATTATTATTATCAAATATTGGGAAAGAGATAGTAGATTTCAGAAAAATGCAAAATCAATAGAGTAGTGATAATGGGGGACTTCAATTATCCTAACAGACTGGCAAAATAACAGCGTAAAGGGCAAGGAGGGGGAAGGAGTCCTGAAATGTGTGTAGGATGAAGATAGTGCAGTTAACGTAGTTGATGTGGATTTTCGAAAAGTATTTGATAAAGTGCCACAAGAGAGACTTGTCAGCAAAATAGAAGCCCACGGTATTAAAGGGACAGTGGCAGCGGACACAGAACTGTCTGGGAGACAGAAAGCAGAGAACAGTTGTTGAACGGTTGTTTTTCCGACTGGAGGGAGGTGTGCAGTGGTGTCCCCAAGGGGTCAGTGTTGGGCCCTACTGCAGTTTTTGATCTACATAAATGACTTGGGTACAGGGAGCACAATTTCCAAGTTTGCAGATGATACTAAGCGAGGAAAAGCAGTAAACAGTGAGGCGGATAGTAGCAGTGGACATAGGCAGACTGGTAACATGGGCAGACACGTGGCAGATGAAGTCTAATGTGGAGAAATTCAAAGTGATGTATTTTGGGAGGAAGAATGAGGAGAGGCGATATAAGATAGATGGTAGAATCTTAAAGGGGGTGAAGGAACAGAGAGACCTGGGGGTTCATACAAGTAAATCTTTGGAGGTGGCCGGACAGGCAGATAAAGCTGTTAATAAAGGCTTACGAGATACCAGGTTTTATAAATAGTGGCAGAGGATACAAAAGTCAGGAAGTTATGATGAACCTTTATATAAAATACTGGTTAGGCCTCAGTGAGAGACTGTGTTCAGTTTTGAGTACTTTAGGAAAGATGTCAAGGCATTGGAGAGGGTGCAAATGAGATTGACCAGGATGGTACCAGGAGTGAGGGACTTCAGTTATCAGGAGAGGTGAGGGAAGCGAGGATTACTCTCCTTGGAGCAAAGAAGGTTAAGGGGAGACTTCATAGAAGTTTTCAAAATTATGAGGGATTTCAATAGGGTGAAGAAGGAGAAATTATTTCCACTGGCGGGTGGGTCAGTAATCCAAGGACACTGATTTAAAATAGCTGTTAAAAGAAACAGAGGGGAGGGGAGGAGAATGTTTTTCACACAGCGAGTTGTTGGGATCTGGAATGCGTTGTTGAAAGAGTGGTGGAAGCCGATTCGAAAATAACTTTCAAGAGAGAAGTAGATAATTATTAGGAGAGGACAAGTTTGCAGGGCTATGGGGAGAGAGCGGGGGAGTGAGGTTGATCAGGGCTATGGGGAGAGAGCGGGGGAGTGAGGTTGATCAGGGCTATGGGGAGAGAGAGGGAGTGGGGTTGATCAGGGCTATGGGGAGAGAGAGGGAGTGGGGTTGATCAGGGCTATGGGGAGAGAGCGGGGGAGTGGGGTTGATCAGGGCTATGGGGAGAGAGCGGGGGAATGGGGTTGATCAGGGCTATGGGGAGAGAGAGGGAGTGGGGTTGATCAGGGCTATGGGGAGAGCGCGGGGGAGTGGGGTTGATCAGGGCTATGGGGAGAGAGCGGGGGAGTGGGGTTGATCAGGGCTAAGGGGAGAGAGCGGGGGAGTGGGGTTGAATTGGAAGCTCTTTTCAAAGAGCGGCACAGACACGATGGGCCGAATGACCTCCTTCTTTGTTGTATAATTCTATGATTCTACATTGAGATTTATGTGCACTGCATCGAAGACCCAATTATACGCCCATGATTCACGCATCACATCACTGTGTCTGTCTGACTGTATTTCTGCCCGTGTGTCTGTGTCTCTGTCACTGTCCACGTTCCTTTGTGTGTCTCACACAGAGACAGAAAGACACAGACAGATAAAGACTGACATACAGATAGAGACACAGACTGACAGAGACAGACACACAGACTGATACACAGACAGACACGACAAAAAAATGACACTTACCCAGCGCCTTTCACGTCGGGAGGACGTCCCACGCTGCTGGACAGTCTGGGGGTTGGGATGAGGAGGGTTGGAGGGCAGGGAGGGTAAGGGTGGGAGGGTGACCGAATGCGTATTCGAAGAGGAGGGTCTTGAAACGGAGACTGGTCTTGAAGGAGGCAATGAAGAGGGTGCAGCTGAGATTGCCACAGGCCGAGCTGAGGTAGACGGGGTGACAGAGAAAGCCATAGGAAAGGCTGGGATGTGACAATCCTGATTTGTGGTTAAAAGGATCTCGCTGAGTCATGAGCGAGGGGCTGCTTTGTTGAGTCAGCGAGATGTAATAATAATAACAATCCTCGCATTTGATATAGCGCTTTTCACATCTTCTCGACGTTTCAAAGCGCTTCACAGAATATGCTGTAAAGTGAATTGACTGTATATTTGTGGGCGAACGCGGCAGCCAATTGCGCACAGCAATGTCCCACAAACAGTCGTAGATTGAAAATGACCAATTTATTATTGTTTTTGGCTTTGGTGGCATTATTATTAGGCTCTGTGTGGAGTAAGGAAACTTGCCCGAGGTCTCGCCCTCTGCCTGGAATTGAACCCAGATGTCTCGCTTGCAAAGCGAGTGCTCTAACCGCTGAGCTACAGGACTGCACAGCAGCACTGAAGCCCCGTGATCCAGGACGGAGGGAGGGAGAGAGAGAGAGATATGGAGCTAGGGAGGGAGGGAGGGAGAGAGATATGGAGCTAGGGAGGGAGGGAGGGAGGGAGAGAGATATGGAGCTAGGGAGGGAGGGAGGGAGGGAGGGAGAGAGAGTGGGAGACAGGAAGTGGAGGGAGACAGGGCTGGATGGAGAGAGATGGATAGGACTGGAGAGAGAGAGAGAGAGGGGGCTGGACAGCGAGAGGGGAGCTGGAGACACCCAGATCTGGGGATAGAGCCTGGGAACTGTGGAGGAGGCAGAGATTGTGATCTGCTGAGCCGCGCGGAGGCTGGCTTGGCTGCTCCGACACACTCACTATCTGTGTGTATTAAGAGAGATATCCAGAACCAGGGGCAGCCTCTTACAATCAGAGCCGAGCCATTTAGGAGTGCATTCAGGAGGCAGTTTTTCACTCAAAGGGTTGAGGAAACCTGGAACTCTCTCCCCAAAAGGCTGTGGATTATGTCTGGATCCATTCACTTTTTCAATACTGAGGTGACCAAATGTTTGTTAGGGATATGGGCCAAAGGCGGATAATTGGAGCTGAGGTACAGATCAGCCTTTTATCTAATATAATGGCGGAAAAGGCTCAAGGGCTGAATGCTCTACTATGTTCCTACGCTCGCTCTCCCTTCCTGACAGCCAGCCCAGACCCAGAGATCACCAGGGATAGTGGGAGGTATTTATTCCCAACCCCAAGATGCAGAACTTGATTTGTCATCCGTTCTGCCCAGTAAATGATAACGTCCTGCCACCCCCTCCCTGCGTTCCCCCATCCATGTGGAGTCCTGTAGCTCAGTGGTTAGAGCACTCGCTTTGCAAGTGAGAGATCTGAGTTCAATTCCAGGCAGAGGGCGAGACCTCGGGCAAGTTTCCTTACTCCACACAGAGCCTAATAATAATCCCTCCAAAACCAAAAACAATAATAAATTGGTCATTTTCAATCTACGACTGTTTGTGGGACATTGCTGTGCGCAATTGGCTGCCGCGTTTGCCCACAAATATACAGTCAATTCACTTTAGAGTGTGTTCTGTGAAGCGCTTTGGGACGTCCTCCCGACGTGAAAAGCGCTATATCAAATGCAAGGATTATTATTATTATCACTCTGTCCCCCATCCTTCTCTCCATCCCCTCCCTCAAAGCTTCCAATCAGCTTATCCTATCGACTTCCGCTGTATTCCGTTGGCTTGACTTAGTCCATTAGAATAATAGCAGTAATCCTTACGTCCTCTTTTACAGGATTTACTGTAAATTGCAGTGACTGTATTTAGCCCATTTACACACAGCGAGGTTCCTGCAAGCAGCCCTGAAGTGAGTGACTGATTTTATCTGGGGGATTGTTGGCCAGGACACCGAGAGAGAGAGAGAGAAACTCTTCTCTTTTCCAACAATCCCGCAAGATCTTTAATGTTTACCTGTAGGAAAAGTGAGATAAAGGCATAACAAGACAGAATGGTAATTTGGTCACTCAACCCACGACGGTTTGTGGGACACTTCTGTGTGCAATTGGCTGCCGTGTTTCGGCCAAAAAAACACAGTCACTGCACTTTACAGTATATTCTGTGAAGCGTTTTGAGACGTCTCAAAGATGCGATAAGGCGCTACATCAAATGCAATGATTATGAGTGTGAAGAGAGAGGGAGGGGAAAAACAGAGAGAGAGAAAGGTGTACAATCAAAAAAGAGAAAGGAAGGGAGGGAGGGACAGACACAGGCAATGTGTAGTGACTGTTTGTGTAGGTGTATGGGCGGCTATTTTGTCCACAGCAAGGTCCTGCAAAGAATCTCGCGGTGAATGAGTTAGCGGCATGGGGGTTGTTGGCCTGGCTCTTACCAAGTATTGGAGCTGTGTGTGGGATGAGGGAATGAGCTGTGTGTGGGATGTGGGAATGCGATGAGGGAATGAGCTTGAAATTGGGAATAAGATGAGGGTAATGAGCTGGGATGGCCTCTCTGTGCCTATAAAACTCTGCCGTTATTCAGTGACTTTCGCCATGAGGCTGATGGCTGATCAGATGGTTGTTTGATTGGATCACTGCAGTATCACAGAGCTTCAAACATCACACAGAGCATCACATGTTCAGATCAGAAACACAAAGTCATTCATTAATTTTTCAGGTTTTTTCCCCAACGGCTCAACCGCCAGCAGTACAGAGTCACAGAGCAGGAAATTCCCACTGTTTCAACTCTCTTACTATGTGAGTTGGGGAGGTGTGTGTGTGGGGGGAGGGTGGGGCAGCGAGAGGGTGGGGGGGGGAGGGAACGTGTGCCTGGCGGGGGTATTCAAATTACAATTCTCAAGATCACAAGATGAGTTCAGATGAAGAAGACCCTTTGGCCCATCTCATATTATTAATAATTTGCACTTGACATAGCACCTTATCACATTGTTGAGACATCTCAAAGCGCTTCATAGAATATATTATAAAGTGAAGTGACCGTGTATTTTGTGGGCGAAATCTCATCATCGCAGGATCTTTGAGGTCCATCTGAACAGGGCACGGAACGGTTGGAGGGTGGGGAGGGTGTTGGAAAGATCACAAGATGGGTTCTGATGAAGAAGACCCTTTGGCCTGTTTGATCTCATCATCGCAGGATCTTTAATGTCCACCTGAACAGGGCACAGACGGGGCAGGAGCTCGGTGTAACATCTCATCTGAAGGACGGTATCACTGACACCGCGCTCTCCCCCCAGCACTGCACTGCGCTAGAGTGTCTGCCCGGACCGTGTGAGCTCAACATCGCTCCAGCACTGCACCAAACCCAGAAAAAACTGTGAACAAGTCAGCAACACAGTGTCTGCCTTTGGTTCTCTGGAAAGTGGGTCACATAACCCCCAGTGCGATTCACACAGGAAGTTGGCAGATCTGCAGCTACTCATTGTAACTCGGCAATTAATATTAGAAAATAGGATGGTGATGAGACAGATTGGCTGCTGCATTTGTCCACAAAACACAAAGTCCCTCCACGACACAGTAAAATCCTTTATGATGTCCGCCCTCTGTGAAACACACCAGGAATATCACCATCATCATCAACAACATCATCAGTTCAAGACTGCGTTGGTTATAGATGTACCAGTGATCAGCAGAGCTGCTCACTTTTTAAGCGAGTCCCAGTGCCTGACCTAAACCCCACTTCCTGGCCGTCCTGTTCCACTCATTAATTACCCTCTGAGTAAACAACAACAACAAGATTCTATTTATCAAGCGCCTTTCACGTCGGGAGGACGTCCCAAGGCGCTAGACAGTTGGGTCGGGACCCGAGCCTTGGGGGGGAAAATGGTCAGGGTGAGGGGACCCTTCCTGGTGTCTGTCCTGAAATTGCCCCTTTGCAACTCTAACCCTGTGGCCTCTTGTTCCGCTGTCTCAGTGCACCCAAAGTATTGATCGGGGTTTAATGTTCAATCCCATTTACAATGTAACACATAAGGTCACCTCTGAGACACCTTCTCTCAAGAACAGAGAGTATTCTCTGGAGTACAGAAGAATTAGGGGGGATCTTATTGAAACATATAAGATTGTTAAAGGGCTGATAACGTAAACACTGAGGGTCTGTTTCCCCGGTAGGAGAATCTATAACCAGGGGTCACATTATTAAAATTAAGGGTCAGCCTTTTAGAACAGAGTTGAGGAAACATTTCTTCACTCAGAGGGCAGTGAATTTATGGAATTCACTCCCCCAGAGGGCTGTAGATGTCAGTCCTTGAACATTTTCAAGGCTGAGACTGATAGATTTTTTGCAAAATAGAGGGATTAGGGGATATGGGGACAGGGCGGGTAATTAGAGTTAGGTCAGAAGATCAGCCATGATCCTATCGAATGGCGGGGCAGCTCGAGGGGCCGAATGGCCTACTCCTGCTCCTAATTCTTATGTTCTTATGAAGAGCCCCCTCGCTTGTCTAATCATTGCTCGTAGCTCATTCCTCTAACACTGGGGACCATCCTCATTGCTCTCCTTTGCACTGTCTCTCGGTCCTGGGCAGCCCCTTATGCCAAAGTTACCAGAACTTGATGCAGCTCAAGGTGCAGCCGGACCAGACACTGTACTCAATATAAAGTCTCGGGATCTAAACACAATTGATTTAGTAACGTGCCCATGATGCCCGGCATCCTGTTTGCCCTGTTTATTGTAGCCTTGCACTGTATCTCTCTCAGCTTCCCCCCCCTCCCACCCCACCTTGGCAAATTCATATTAATAATAATAATCCTTCCATTTGATATAGCGCCTTATCACTTTGTTGAGACATCTCAAAGCGTCTCACAGAATATATTGTTAAGTGAATTGTGGGAGAAATGTGGCAGCCAATTGCGCACAGCAGTTTCTTACAGTTGCAGATCGAGCGACCAAATTATTAAATATATTTTTTGGAGCGATTATTATCCCCGAAAAGCGATTCACCAATTGACTAACAACGGGTTCCTACTTTCCAAACAGAGGAGTGTGGAGTAAGGAAACTTGTCTAAGGTTTCGCTCTGTCAGGGAATCGAAACAAGGTCCTCTCGTTTGCGAGTGTGGTGTCTGGTGATTTAAACTCAATGATGAAACTCAAACTGATGAACAAAACAGCGCCCAGCATCCTGTTTGGCTCACTTATTGCTGCCTCAGATGGTTTTGACATTAAGAGCGATGAGTCAGCTTACTCTCCTCCATCTCTTTCAGCTTGCCCCCTTGGCAAGCTCTATCCCATCCATAGGAATCCATGTGTTTCCTATGCTTCCTTCCTGGATGCGGAACATTGCTTTTATTTATCTGTGTTGTATTTGTCCATTGAACTGCTGATGAGGAAATTCTGAGGCCTGGGGTGACAGCTGTTGGAAGGCGTTACCTGGAGTCTGAGTTCGTGACACACATTCATACATCCGGCCCTGGAATCCACCTTAAACTCCAGCTGCTGCTTAAACTCCACACCTCCAACTGATGAGACCATCGCTCAGTGGGAAGGGTCGTGTGTACGAGCTGTGGACGGAAAGATGGTGGCCGTGCTTTCATGCATTTCAAGCTGACATGTGTTGCCCACCAGGAAAATCGTAGGGAGTTCCTGGTACTTGCCATCCAACTAGTGAGGCTCAAACCCATGTTTATTTGATGTTAAATAATAATAATCCTTGCTTTTGACATAGCCCCTCGTGATGTATTCAAGACGTCTCAAAGCGCTTCACCGACCACACTGTAAAGTGAATTGACTGTATTATTTGTGGGCGAAACGCGGCAACCAATTGCGCACAGCAGCGTCCCATAAACAGTCGTGGATTGAGTGATGGCATTTTTTAAAAAAATTAGGAGGGATTATTGCCACCAATCAACCAACAACCGGATTCCTACGTAATGCTAGGTAAACCCTGCTCCTTTCGCTTAACCACTACATTACAGGACTCTACGAACAGCTTATTACAAGAATACTCCAGGATACTACCCTGTGTGAAGCGCGCTATACAATGCGAGTGACCAAATTATTTTAATTAGTTAGCGGGTAACATTAAAGGGAATTCTAAAATATTTTACAAACACATCAAGAAAAAAAGCTTAGTCAAAGGTAGGGTGGGGCCAATTAAGGACCAAGGGGGAAATCTTATTGCGGAGGCAGAGGGCAATGGCTGATGTGCTGAATGAGTACTTTGCATCCGTCTTCACAAAATAAGTGGATGCACCAAATGCCGCAGTATCGGAGGAGAGGGGAGAGGAAATGGATAGGATCAGTATAAACAGAGAGGAAGTACTGAAAAGGTTGACTGGGCTGAAGGTAGATAAGTGGCCCGGTCCGGAGGGGATGCAGCCGAGGGTACTATGGGAGGCACAGGTACAAATAGCGGAGGCTTCGGCTACAATTCAATCTTCGTTGGACACAGGAGTGGTGCCCGAGGACTGGAGAGTGGCCAATGTGACTCCCCTGTACAAAAAGGGACAGAAGGGCAAACCTGGGAAGTCCAGGCCAGTCAGCCTAACATCAGTAGTGGGGAAACTCCTGGAGATTATAATCCGGGACAGAATAAATCTTCACTTAGAAGAATATGGGTTAATTAGGGACAGCCGTACGGATTTGTTAAAGGCAAATCTTGTCTATTTTTCGATGAGGTAACGCAGAGGGTGGATAAAGGTAATGCAGTTGATGTAGTTTATATGGACTTTCAAAAGGCATTTGACAAAGTGCCACATGAAAGACTTGTAAGAAAGATAGAAGCCCACGGTATAAAAGGGACAGTGGCAGCGGATCCAGAACGGGCCGGGAGACAGAGAGCAGAGAGTTGTGGTGAACGGCTGCTTTTCTGACTGGAGGGAAGTGTACAGTGGTGTCCCCCAGGGATCGGTATTAGGACCACTGCTCTTTTTAATATACATAAATGATCTGGACTTGGGTATAGCAAGTACCATTTCCAAGTTTAGGAAGGATGTTAAGGCATTTGAAAGGGTGAGAGGAGATTTACGAGGATGGGACCAGGAATGAGGGACCGTGATGATGAGGAAAGGCTGGAGAGTCGAGGATTATTCTCATTGGAGCAGAGAAGGTTACGAGGACCTAATAGAGGTCTTCAAAATCATGAGGGGATTTGATATGTTAGAAACTGTTTCCACTGGTGGGTGTGTCGGTGACTCGAGGTCACAGATTCAAAATAGTCTCTAATAGAAGTCGAGGGGAGGGGAGAAGAAATGTTTTCACGCAGTGAGTTGTTCGAATCTGGAACACATCACCTGAAAGGGCGGTCGAGGCCGATTCAATAACAACTTTTAAAAACGCGGTGGACGGGTATTTGAGGAGGACGGGTTTGCGGGTTATGGGGAAAGGGCCGGGGAGTGGGACTGACATTATATTGCTCTTCTCAAAGATCTGGCACAGAGTTGATGGGCCGAATGGCCTCTTTTTGTGCTGTACAATTCTATGGTTCTCTGATTTTGAAAGAATTATTACCCCTGGAAAAGCAGTCCGCCAATCGATTAACAACCGGGTTCCTACTTACTGCTGGGCAAACAAAGGCGTGTGGAGTAAAGAAACTTGCCCAATGTCTCACCTTGCCCAGGAATCGAATCCAGGTCCTCCTGCTTGAGAGACAAGGGCTCTAACCACTGACATCTTGTTGTTGTCTAATTCTAAGATCATGCTCCGATGCAGCTGGAGGAATGTTGCATTGTCAGAGGTGCATCCTTTCGATGAGATGTTAAACCAAAGTCCCATCTGTTCCTGTTCGTGGACGTTGAAGATCTCCTATGGCCTGACTGGAGAAGAGAAGGGAGGTTTTCTCTCTCTCTCCTGGTGCCCTGACCGACAATCCCCCAAATAAAATCAGTCACTCACTTCATGGCTGTTTGTGGCACATTGCTGTGTGCAAATAGCCACCCGCGTATAACCACAAACACACAGTGATTTTGTTTCACGGTAATTCCTAGGAAGTGCTCTGTGACATCTTTACGACGTGAAAGGCGCTGTACAAACTTAAATTGTAAGTTAACGTTTAGGCTCTACGACCTTTTGTCAGAGTTTCGTGGAGTGCTAAGGAAAGGTCGTAGACCTGAAACATTAACTCACTGTCCTCTCTCCATAGATCCTGCCCTGACCTGGTGGGTGTTCCCAGCGACTTCTCTTTTTAGTTCAGACTTGCAGCATCTGCAGTATTTTGTTTTTTGTAAATTGTTTTGTGTTTTGTTCGACTGTGGGAAAAACACAGAACTTTGCTGACTTTGCTGACAAACGGAAGCAATTTTGAAGGAGACACAGCGTCCCATTATAACAACAAGAAGAAGTTTACATTTGTATAGCACCTTTCACGTTGGGAGCACGTCCCAAGGCGGGGGTGGGGAAGAGGGGGTGTGTGGGGGGGAGGGGAGGGGGGATAAGGGGGGGGGGACAGATGTCTCCAACATCATATAAATATTAGTCTGGAGGCTGCAAACAATTAGCACATAAATCATCCAAAGGAAGTTTCTCCAGCTGCTGGGTTTGGAAGCAGGTTAATGAGGTGCTAAGAGCAGTATACCTCGGTCAGTAGGGTGCCCGACACATGCAGACACCGATTGCAATGCTTAAGAGTATCCAACCCAGACTGAGAATTCCATGTATGTCACCGACACATGGAAAAGTCTCCATGTCTGGAATGGAAATCCCACTCTCTCCCTGGAGGGACGCACCCTGCCTACATAATTCCCGAGAGTGCGAGGCACAGGTTGGCAAGAGCCAAGGCTTGGGGACCCCAGAGTGTACGTTGGGGTAACTGCTAGGTTTGAGGAGATCGCAGAGGCAATAATAATAATAATAATCCTTGCATTTGAATATAACGCTTTTCACGTCTTCGAGACGTCTCAAAGCGCTTCACAGAATATACTGTAAAGTGAATTGACTGTATATTTTGTGGGCGAAACGCGGCAGCCAATTGCGCACAGCAGCGTCCCCACAAACAGTCGTGGATGAGTGACCAAATTATTATTGTTTTTTTTCTTGAGGGATGATTATCAGGCGTGTGGGGTAAGGTGTAGGTGAGACCATGGAGGGGTTTAAAGGTGAGGACGAGGATATTGAAATCAATCCACTGGGGAATGGGGAGCCAGTGAAGCCGGGCGAGGATGGGGGTAGTTAACAAACAGGACAACATGGACAAGCAGCCGGAAAGCGTGCCAGACAGTGCTCTTAATGACAAGCTATAGTTTTAGCCGGTTAGACTCTAGCAATTACCCCCCATTCCATTCCAACAATCCTCAGCTTGGTTTGGAAACTCTTAAATTCGGGCTTGGGTTTTCCGCGTGTGTCAGACTCCCAGCTGACCCCCCCCCCCACCAAAAAAATAAACAAGCAAACAAATAAGTCAATAAATAAATAGATAAGTGTAAATTGAATTGCGTTGGCCAGAGGAGGAGGGAAGAGATAGATGTAAAAATGCTTTTACATTTTGCTTTGATGTCGTGTGGCCTTTCTTTCTCTCTCTGCATACGTGGCCTCTCACACCTAGTTAATCTCTCCACAAAGCTCTTGATGTTTCTCTCACTGCCCTTGGCTTAATTGCCCCCCATTCCCTGAGATAGGGGAGACACGCTGCTGTGTGCCCCATTATACTGCCTTTGAACTGGGGCTTGGCTCAGTGGGTGGCTCCCTCACCTCTGGGTCAGGAGGTTGTGTGTCCAGGCCGCCCAGCAGGACCTCAGTCTGGGATGGAAGTCGGACATGTTAATTGGGGAGGGTGTGTGTGTGGGGGCGTCTGTGCTATCAGAGCTGTGCTGTGCTCTCACATCAGCAGAAAAAAACACCAATGATAATAATAGTAACAATAATTCTTGCATTTGATGCGGGGCCTTATCACATCATCGAGACGTCTCAAAGCGCTTCACAGACTTTGTAAAGTGTTGCGACTGTATGTTTTGTGGGCGAAACGCGGCAGCCAATTTCGCACAGCTGTGTCCCACAAACAGTCGTAGATTTTTGAACAAATTGGATAGGTATTATTACCCCACGGAATGTGAGTCACCAATCGACTAACAGCCAGGTTCCTACGTACTGCTAGAGCCATGTGTGTGGAGTAAGGAAACTTGCCTAAGGTTTGGCTCTGCCTGGAAATCGAACCCGGGTCCTCTCGCTTACCCACTACACTACAGGACCCCACAAACAGACTAGTACAAGAATACTCAGCACTCCAAGGTGCTATCGTGTGTGAAGGGCGCTATACAAATGCAGTAGTTGTACTTCTTGTTGACTGTTTTAGTGCACTAGGACAGTGCGAGTGTGCTTGTGGGCTGATCGCATTGTTATAACAGTTACAAATATTAGAAGCCCCGTCTGTGCCGGTCCAAGTGGATGTGAAAGATCCCGCAGCACCATTGCAAAAAGAGAAGGGAGTTTGTCTCTCCGGGTGTCCTGACCAATAATCTCCCAGATAAAATCTCTCGCTCGCTTTGCAGTTGTTTGCGGCACGTCGCTGTTTACGAGGTTGAAAGCAAATTGGATTCCACCCTTGACTGCAAATGCATAGTGACTGCACTGGGGAACGGATGCTGCAAAGCGGTTTGAGTCTTATCAAAGAGATGATAAGACGCTGTACCAATTGCAAGGATTATTATTATATTTTCAAGCCTTGAGGATGTCCAGAAACACTTCACAGGATTTACAGAAAAGTGCAGCGACTGCGTATTTTTGTAGGCAAACATGGCAGCCAATTTGCGCTCAGCGACGTCCCACAAACAGTCATGAAGTGATTAGCGAGTTTTATCTGAGGGATTGTCGTCCAGGGCAACTGGAGGGAGAAACTCCATTCTCTTATCGAATAGCTCCACGGGATCTTTAACATCCGTCTGATCAGTCAGACGGGACCTCAGCAGAAACACATCTCATCCTCTGACAGAAGGATGGCGCCTCTGACAGCGTACTGTGCTGGAATGTCGGTCTAGCTCAAAGTCCCGACATGGGGCTCGAACCCACAACACTGGGGCTCAGAGGCGAGAGCGTTACCAACTGAGCCAGTCTGTCACACATCTCAGCGTCTGTCCTGAAATTGTCTCTTTGCATCTCAACCTGTGTCCTCCTGTCCGACTGCATCCGAAACCTCAGGCAAATTTCCTAATTTTGTTGTTCTTGGTTTACTTTCTAAATCGCAATTAAAAATCTTGTTTATCTTTCTAAAGTCGCCGCTGAGACATCTCCCTTGACAACTGAAGAGTCCCAGAGTCATCGGGTACATCGGCTACTTATATATACTGTGCGTACATATACAGAGAGAAAGAGAGAGAGATCAAATGATGAACGGGAAGGGAGGCAGAGGAGACAGAGGGGGAGATAACTGGCTGCTAACTAAGGTAGCGGGAGTCAAGGTCAGGAGATGGTAGGAGACCGGGAGACGAGACAGACATCGAAGGGGAGACGGGTGGGGAAAAGAAAACGGAATAGGATATTCTGTGAGGGACAGCTGCAAATCCACATCACGGATCAGCCAAGACACAGGCATCATTGTTCACCGAAGTGGCAGGTTTCCTGCACTTTGAGAACAAACGTTTTGGGAAAATAAGAAACGACTGAAAAATGCCAGGACTTTGAACGATTCGTCATGGGAAGTGAGGGTGTGTGATTTTCTTAAAGAGAAAGGGAAGCCGGTTTTGTTTTGTCCGTGCTCTGTACCAGGCTCGCATGGTACACATTGCCCTGCGTCACTCACCCCGCAACCTATTGAGTGTGAAAGTGAATATTGAATAATAATAATAATAATCCTCGCATTTGATATAGCGCTTTTCACGTCGGGAGGACATCCCAAAGCGCTTCACAGAACACACTGTAAAGTGAATTGACTATATTTGTGGGCGAACGCGGCAGCCAATTGCGCACAGCAATGTCCCACAAACAGTCGTAGATTGAAAATGACCAATTTATTATTGTTTTGTTTTGGAGGGATTATTATTAGGCTCTGTGTGGAGTAAGGAAACTTGCCCAAGGTTTCGCCCTCTGCCTGGAATTGAACTCAGGTCTCTCGCTTGCAAAGGAGTGCTCTAACCACTGAGCTACAGGACTCCAATAATTATAAGAATAAGGATCCTTAATAATCCTTGCATTTGATCTAACGCCTTATCACTTCTTCGCGACGTCTCAAAGCGCTTCACGGAATAGACTGTAAAGTGAACTGACTGTATTTTGTGGGTGAAACGTGGCAACCAATTGCACACAGCCGTGCCACACAAACAATCCTGGTTTGAGTCACCAAATTGTTATTATAATTTTCTTTTGGAGGGATTGTCACCATCGGAAAGTGATCCGCCGATCCACTGACCACCTGAGTTCCTACTTACTGCTCGGTAAACAGAGGCGCGCGGAGTAAGGAAACTCGCCTAAGGTTTTAAAGTATTAATTATGAAAGTGAATATTTAATAATTATTATAATAGTAACCGCCCTTGTGTTCGATATAGTGCCTTACCACGGCAAGATGTCCCAAAGGATTTTGTAGGATTTCTATAAAATGTAGTGACTGTGCGCTTCGAAAGGCGAACACGGCAGGTGATTTGCGCACAGCCACGTCCCTACAAACAGCTATGAAGTGAACGAGCAATTTTATCTGGGGGATTGTTGGCCGGGACACCGGGAGAGAGAGAGAGAGAGAGAGAGAGAGAAACTCCGTCCTCTGTTCCAACAGCGCTGTGGGATCTTTAACCTCCAGCTGAACAGGGCCCAGATGGGGAGTGAGGTTTAACATCTCTTCCGAAGCACGGCATCTACAACAATGCGAGTCATAATAATAGCTTCAACAATGGGTATCGGAGATGTCTCGTTCTTATTTGGGATATCAAAAGATTTTTGTTTCACTGCGTCTAAAAATAACGCGGATTGAGAACTCTGAACTAAACGTATCTCCTTCATTTCCTGCCAATTTCCTGTTACACAGGGTTTGTTACTCCAACTATATGTAGCATTCTCCACACATCCCCTCCACCTCCCTCCCTCCCTCCCTCACTCACTCAGGTACTCGCTCACTCGCTCGCGCACTCGCTCGCTCACTCGCTCACTCACTCACTCCAGCTCTCTTTCACTCCAACTCGCACCCTCTGTCACTCCCTCATCAATCCCAACTCACTCCTTCTAACTCACCGACTCACTCCAACTCGCTCAACGGTTTGGATCAGTGTTATGGTATGGCTCTGAGTCAGAAGGTTGTGAGTTCAAGCCCCCACGCGAGGACTTCGAGCTCACAGCCTTGCTGACAGTGCAATGCTGGGGGGGAGCGCTGTCGCGGTCAGAGACGGCGTACTTTGGCTGAGATGCTCAACCGCACTCTCCGTCTGTACCCTGTTCGGGTGGATGTTAAATATCCCGCAGCCCTATGGGAAAAGAGAAGGGAGTTTCTCCCTCCGTGTGTCCATGGCTGTTTGTGGGTCTGACCGCCACATTCGCTTACAAAACACACAGTCACTACTGACACTGTTGACAGTAAATCCTGTGGAGATTGTGAGTTGTCCTCCCGATGTGAAAGGCGCCGTCTCAAAAGGCAAAGCTTTTCATTGTGATTATTATTTCTCTCTTAATTTGCAGGGAAGGAAAGGGAATGTTTAACCACTACCAGATGTGACTGTAAAAATTATTTAAAGTAAGTTTGAAATGCACATTAATTCAAGCCATATTATTTGACATGGACCTGGCTGTGTTGTCTCTGACGTTCCCTGCCAAACAGTGGAGTCTTTGTAAGCTTTAGCCAGCTGGGACTCACGTTCCATGAATATTTTTCACCCACAAAATGTACAGTCAATTCTCTTTACAGTGTATCCTGTGAAGCGCTTTCAGACCTCTCTAAGACATGACAAGTCGCTACGTCAAATGCAAGGATTATTATATTGTGGCCCCAAGACTCAGCACTGAGATGTCGCAGAGAAGAACTTGTATAATAATAATAATCCCTGCATTTGATATCACGCCTTATCACGTTTTCGAGACGTCTCACAGGATACACTGTAAAGTGAATTGACTGTATATTTTGGGGACGAAATTCGGCAGCCAATTGCGCACAGCAGCGTCCCCACAAACGGTCGTGGATTGAGTGACCCGACTTATTATTGTTATTTTGAAGGAATTATTACTCCCGAAAAAGCAATCCACCAATTGACTAACAACTGGGTTCCTACTTACTGCTGTTAAACAGATGCGTTTGGAGTAAGGAAACTTTTTGCCCAAGGTTTTGCCTTGCCGGGAATCAAACCCAGGTCTCTTGCTTTTGAGGCGCGTGCCATCCTTCAAATGAGATTTTAATCTGAGTTCCTGTCTGGTCCCTGTTCAGGCAGACGTTAAAGATCTCGTGGCGCTGTTGGAAAAGAGAAAGCAGTTTATCTCTCCCGGTGTCCTGGACGACAGTCTCCCAAATACAATTAGTTCCTCTCTCTCTCTCTCTTGTTATTTTCTCTTTGCTCAGAAGGGTAAACGATGACTGTTTATGTTTATGTACAGGAAGGGAGGGAGGGGTGAGGTGATCCAGCACAGACATGATGGGCCAAATGACTTCGATGGTTCTTTGTTAAAGGAGACAGATTTTGTTGGGAATAAGCGATGAAAGGATATGGAGGAAAATCGGGGAAATGGGATTAGAAAATACACTATGTTGTTATCTAGTAAAACAGTGGGACCGAGTGGAGAGAGAGCCAGCAAGGGCGTTTCAAGAGAGGTGGACAAAAACTTGTGATGTAAAACCATACAAATTTACATTTACACAGCGCCTTTCATGCTCGGAGGACATCCCAAGGCGCTTAACAATCCTGGTTTGGCACTGAGCTGGGGGTGGGTGGGGGAGTGAGGAAAAATGACCCACAGCGTGATGAGACGGACCTTGAAGGGAGCGAGGGAGCGAGGGAGGGACTCTGGGATGGAGTTCCAGAGAGCAGGGGCAGAGAGGCTGAAAGTACAACAACAACTTGTACTTAAATATCTCCATTCGCATATTGGGAAGTGATTAACAAGGGAGATGGGGGGGGAGGGGAGTGACCGAACCCGGGTGGGATAAGGTAGGTTTTAGTTGTTGTGGATTCGGAGATAACCACAATAACGACAACTTGCATTTGTATTAACGCACTTCATGTGGAGCAGTGTCTCGGAGTGCCTTAAAGAGGTGGGGACAAGAGAGAGAGGGCGCAAAACAGGGATAGAGGGGGAGACAATTATAGGGATGTCTGAAGGACAGCAATGTCAGAGGTGCCATCCTTCAGGTGCGACATTCAGTTGAGGTCACATCTGCCTATTCAGGTGGACGTTAAAATCCTGTGGCGCTATTCGAAAAGAGTGCTTCTCTCTCCCGGTGTCCGGGCCGACAATCCCCCATATAAAATCAGTCACTCACTTCACGTCCGTTTGTGGAACGTTGTTGTACGCAAACTGGCTACCACGCTTCGCCCACAAAACACAGTCACTACGCTTTACAGTATAATTCTCTGAAGTGCTTTGAGACGTCTCAATGACACAGTGTTTGAGTTGGCTTTGAGATCAAGCCGCTCGAGCCAAGATCAGAAAATAATAATAATAATAATCCATGCATTTGATATAGTGCATTTTGACCGTGTATTTTGCAGGAAAAACATGGCAGGAAAAACACGGCAGCCAATTAATTGCTAACAGGTTAATTAATTATACAGTCAATTCATTTTACAGCATATTCTGTGAAGCGCTTTGAGATGCCTCAAAGATGTGACAAGGCGCTATGTCAAATGCAATGATTATCATTATTATAATTGCTCACAGCAGTGACCCACAAACAGTCGTGGATTGAGTGACCTAATATATTTTTTGAGGGGAGGGGAATTATTACCCCCCCCCCACCCACCCCCGGAAAGGGTTACTGTTACCCTCAGAAAGCTTCTCTTCCTGTTTCGGGGCAGGTAGGGAGACCAGGGGAAAGTGTTCACGTGCCTGGAGACCAGACGATGTAACCAGCCACCACCCTGTGAGTCCATCGCTGCCAACACACAGCGTGCAAAGAGTCAGACATCGGCTAGGCTCGCTCGCTCGCGGATTGCTGAGATTTCTGTGGTCGGGGCAGGCATTTATAGTCATTTTTCTCCATAAAAGACTATTGTTGTGCAGTGCTCCCCAGCCCTCTCTCTCCCCTCACTCAGCTAACACATACTTGCCCCCACGTTCCCCACCCCTCCCTCCGTTCCAACCCTCGGCAACCGTGCCTTCAACCCCTACCCACTGACCTCTGGAGCTCTCTGCCTCTCCCCCCCGCACTCCGCTTTGTGCCCTCTTTGCGTGCCAGCCTGGCTCGGTTGACAGCACTCTCACCTCTGAGTCAGGAGTTTGTCTCCCACAAACCGTCGTGGATTGAGTGACCACATTATTATTTTTTGGGGGGGAGGGTTTATTACCTCCGGTTCGTGGCTGGGAGCACGGTCGGTGATGGTGGAGTGGAGGGAGGGCATGAGGGACGTGTGAGAAGCCGGAGCTGGCCATATGAAGGGGGCGGAAATAGAAGTGGGGTGTGAGCAGGTAAGGAGGTGCCGGGGAATTAAGTCATTTGTAAGTGAGAGCAAAGATTTTAAAATTGATCCATTCTACCCTAACCCTAACCCTACCACGTTTCGCCCACAAAACGCAGTCATGACACTTCACAGTATAATTCTCTGGAAGTGCTTTGAGACGTCTCAATGATACAGGGCAAACTCCCCCCCCCCCCCCAAATAATCAAGGATGTGGTTTGTATTCATGTATCTGTCCTGTGTGAGGTCACAGTCATGTTAGTTAGTGCTGATATCATTTATCTCGCTCAATCGACTGCCTTTTATCTATCACACCCAACTCTCATTTCCCCTAAAACTTTACAAAATGTGTTCAGTGCCAGCTGATGAAACCATCTCTGGAGGAGAGCTTCTCTCCTCAGTGTCCCCCCCTCCTCTCCTAATAAACAAAATCATTCATTCACTTCACGGCACTTATGAGACTAACCCTTAAAATGAATCGCTTCTAGCCAGGCTCCACTCACTCCCTATCACACGTACTGAACTCCATACCACCACCATCACGCCAGTCCTCACCGGGCACCGCCCCCTCCCTATCGCTGAATGGATCGATTTCAAGATCCTCACACTCGTTTTCAAGTCCCTTCATGCCCTGGCACCACCCTACCTCACTGATCTGCTTACCCCACCCGCCCCCCCAATCCACAATCCACTGCCTCTGCTCAACTGGCTACGGCCTCCTACATGCCCCTGGTGTGCTCCGTTACACCATTGGTGACCGCGCTTTCAGCTACTACGCCCTGAAACTCCTCCTGCATCCCTCTCTCTCTCTCTCTCTCTCTCGCGGTGTCCTGGCCGACAATTCCCCAGATAATAATAATTATCCCTGCATTCGATATCGTTGAGACGCCTCAAAGTGCTTCGCAGAATATACGGTAAAGCGAATTGACTGTACATTGTGTGGGCGAAATGCAGCAGCCAACTGCGCACAGCAATCGTGGATTGAGTGGCTCAGTGTTTTTTGGAAGGATTATTACACCCAGGAAAGTGTTCCGTTAATTGACTAACAACCGGGTTCCTGCTTACTGCTGGGTAAACAGAGCCGTGCAGAGTAAAATCCTTCATTCACTCTGTGGCTGTTTGTGGACCTCTGCTGTGAGCAAATTGACTACTGCTATGTGGGTTGGGGGGGGAATGTACTAGACTTGCTATCCTGAGGGAGAGCTAGAGACTGTCCCCTCTGAGATCCGGTTCCCCAAGGCTCCTCGTTGTTGACCTCCTGTGTGGGAACCACTCACACGCAGTCTCAGTGGAGCTCCACACATTCCTGGCTTAAGCCTTGGCTCCTCACCACCTCACACACAGCCTGTGAAAACATTTCACTCAGCGTAGGAGCAATCTGAGGAAATCACAAGGCGATTGTTTACTGCAATAAGAGAGAAGCCCCTTGTCATCATTTCACACTCACACGCACACACACACAGACTCACACGCCCTCGCACACGCTCACTCACACACTCACTCAATCAATCACACACACAGCAGTGCAATGTGCTTCACTGAATTACATTCCTTACACTTACATTCCTTCCTGAAACTGCAGGCCACTTTTCCTCACTTTAACACGGCCAGCAGTGGAAGCACATAGTGTATTGGTTTGCACGTTCATCCAGCAAGTGAGAGGACCCGGGGTTTGATTCCTGGGCCGAGCGAAAACTTTACCTCGGGAAGTAGGAACCTGATTGTTAGTCGATTGTCGGATCGCTTTCTGGGGTAATAATCCCTCCAAAAAAAAATCCTTTGGTCACTCAATCTAGGACTGTTTGTGGGGGACAGTGCTGTGTGCAAATTGACAACAAATTTTGACAACAAATACACAGTGTATTCTGTGAAGCGTTTTGAGAAGTCTTGAAGTCATGATATGGCACTATATCAAATGCAAGGATTATTATTATTATTACTTTTCCTCACTTTATCATGGACTATAGTTTCGGTAATGGTGTGGTTGTCCTGGACTCCATCTCCATCCTGGACTCACTCCAACTCGCGCCGTCCCTCACCTCGTTCAAAGTCTGTCTCAACGCCTCCTTCCTTGACCAAACACAAGATCACAAGAGGGGTTTGGATGAAGAAGACCCTTTGGCTCACCTGATCTCTCATCACTTCCACGCCTGACCATCCCCATATCACAGCATCGAGCTGCTTTTTAAATGAATCCCAATGTCCTGGCCTCAACCCCCACTTCTTGGCCACCCTGTTCCAGTCTGTGACGGGGGGAAGGATGGGAGATAAACCACGCCACTGCGTGGTTACTGTAAGCAAATAGAAGCCCACGGTATTAAAGGGACAGTGGCAGCACGGATTCAGAACTGTCTGGGAGATGGAAAGCAGAGAGTGTGGTGAACTGTTGTTCTTCTGACCGGAGGGAAGTGTACAGTGGTGTCCCCCAGGGGTCAGTATTGGACCACTGCTGCTTTTGATCTCTATAAAGGACCTGGACTTGGGTATAGGGAGTACAATTTTCAAGTTTGCAGATGATACTAAGCTGGAAAAGTAGTAAATGATGAGCAGGATAGTAGCAGACTTCAAGAGGACGTAGACGGACTGGTAACATGGGCAGACATGTGGCAGATGAAGTTTAATCTGGAGAAATTCAAAGTGATGTATTTTGAGAGGAAGAATGAGGAGAGGCAATATAAGCTGATGGTGGAATCTTAAAGGGCGTGAAGGAACAGAGAGACCTGGGGGTTCATGTAAGTAAATCTTTGATGGTGGCAGGACAGGTAGATAAAGTTGTTTCAAAAAGCATACAGGATACCAGGCTTTATGAATAGGGGCAGAGAATACAAAAGTCAGGAAGTTATGATGAACTTATATAAAACACCGGTTAGGCCTCAGCTACAGACTGTGTTCAGTTCTGGGCACTTTAGGAAAGATGTCAAGGCATTGGAGAGGGGGCAAATGAGATTGAACAGGATGGTACCAGGACTGAGGGACTCAAGCTGGGACTATTCTCCTTGGAGCAGAGAAGGTTAAGAGGAGACTTCATAGAAGTTCTCAAAATTATGAGGGGATTCGATGGAGTGAACGAGGAGGAACTATTTTCACCGGCGGGTGGCTCAGTAACCAGGGCTCACAGATTTAAGGTAATTGGCAAAAGAACCAGAGGGGAGATGAGAAATTTTTTCACACAGCGAATTGTTGGGATCTGGAATGCATTGTCTGAAAGGGTAATGGAAGCCGATTCAATAACAACTTTCAAGAGAGAAGTAGATAATTATTGGGGGAGGACAGAGGTTGTGGGGAGAGAGTGGGGCAGTGGGATTGATTTGGATAGCTCTTTTAAAAGAGCAGCCTAGACATGATCGGCCGAATGGCCTCCTTCTGTGCTGTTTAATTGCATGATTCTATCATATTGCCACTCAATCTATGTGTAAAGGGAACTAACAAGGGCTGGGCACCAATCAGGCTTGGAGTTTGTAGTAATTGGGCACCAGCCCGAAGAGGTAATTGAGCTGCAGCATAAAGCTGGGGGTTGGGGAGTGTGAGAGGGGAGTCTGGGGAAGATTTTCAATCATTAATTAAGAGCCGTTAGTTATCCTCTGGGTAGAGAACCACTTCTTGGTGTCTGTCCCGAAATCGCCCCTTTGCAACTCTAACCCTGTGGCCTCGTGTTCCGCTGTCTCAGTACATCCCAAAGTATTGATCGGGGTTTAATGTTCAATCCCATTTACAATGTTACACACCTCTATAAGGTCTCCTCTGAGACACCTTCTCTCAAGGACTGAAGAGCCCCCTCACTTGTCTAATCATTGCTCGTAGCTCATTGCTCTAACACTGGGGACCATCCTCGTTGCTCTCCTCTGCCCTGTCTCTAGGACTTGGGCAGCCCCTCATGTCACAGTGACCAGAACTTCATCCAGCTCAAGTTGCTGACCAGACACTGTACAGCCTGAGTGTAATGTCTGGAGATCTAACCTAAATGGGCAATTCAATTCATGGTCATTTGTGACACAAGTTGTCTGTCTCTTGCCTGCAAAATACACAGTCACTACACTTTACAGTGAATCCTATGAAACACTTTGAGACATTCCAATGAGGTGATCAGGCACTACAGCAAATGTAAAGATTATTATTATTTTTATTAACTGGATCATTGTCTGTAGGCCTCTTCGGGGTTGAGATATATAATGCAACACCATTTACATGTTCACGTCGGGAGGATGTCACAAGTGCTTTACAGTCTTGGCTGGGTCCCTGAGCTGGGAGTGGGAGCCAAGGGTGGGCGGACGGGAGAGGAAGGTGACTCAAAGAGTCGGGGGGGGGGGGGGGGGGTGGGGGTTTGAGGCCAGGTTGAGCAGGTGTTGTGGAGGTGGTGAGGTCCAGATGGATCTAAGGGACATTGTCATTGGAACCCGTCTTGTGATCTTCTGATCTCAGAAGCTGACATTGAACTGAAACACGCACCGACAGCAAGTTAGTTGTGCTTATAAATAGCATGTTTGACACAGGAAAAGCGCTATATCATATGCAAGGATTGTTATTATTATAATACATAAATCAGCATATGGTTGTCAGCAGCAGTCAGTTGGTATTATAAGCTTTGGTGTGAAAAACTGGCTTGATGGAAAATAGCAACAGAAGTAGGCTATTCTGTTGTGAATGTTAAATCACCCTCAAAGACTGTACTGTGATAATTAACCAGATTAATACAACAACAGATTACATTTACACTTACAGCGCCTTTCATGTCGGGAGAATGTCCCAAGGCATTGGACAGTGAAGGGTTTGTAACTGATCAGAGAGAGGGGTAGAGGGTAGGAAGGGGTGGAGGAGGGAAGATGACCGAACGTGTGGTTGAAGAGGAAGGTCTTGAGTCGGGCCTTGAAGGGAGGAGGCAAGGCAGAGGGGTTCCAGGATGGAGTTCCTGAGGGTGGGGCAGAAAGGCTGAAGGCTTGAGCTTTGGGGGTGGAATAGGCCAAGCGGGGGACGTGAAGCAGGCTAGTACCCACTGAAACGAGGGGTTCTGGGTTATCGTAGATCAACCGTAGGTTGAGATGCTAAATGAAATACCTGAAATGAAAGGGTTAAATCGAGGGGGTGGAGTTCGGAGGTAAATGGGATTAACTCCGAGTCGAACTGGCTCCAAGGTGACATGTTTGGTTTCAGATTGTCAGAATCAAGTCACCCCTTTTTGATGGGTGGACCAGTTACTGCAGGACTTGGAAAGGCAGATCAGTCACTGGCAACAGGGAATCCTCTCACACAGCTCCTGTTAACCCTGCAAGCCAAAGCCCTGATGGACAAGCCCTAATGGAGCTGGACAAGCAGCAAGAAAGCTTACCAGACAGCGATACCAATGGCAAGCTGTGTTGCTTTAGCTGGTTAGACTCCAGCAGTTACCCGAATGTACACTCTGGGTCCCCCGAGGCTTGGCTCATTGCTAACCTTTAATAGGGGTGTTCAAAATTATGAGGGGTTTTGATAGAGTAGATAAGGAGAAACTGTTTCCATTTGGCTGGTGGGTCAGTAACCAGGACTCATACATTTAAGGTAATTGGCAAAAAGAACCAGAGGGGAGATGAGGGGGATATTATTTTACACAGAGATGCGTTACGGTCTGGAAGGGTGGTGGAAAGAGATGCAATCACAACTTTCAAAAGAGAATTGGAGAGGTGCTTGAAAAGGAAGTTTGCAGGGGTATGGGGAAAGAACAGGGGAGTGGGACTGATTGGGTAAGTCTTCCGAAGAGCTGAAACGTGCACGAGGGGCCAAATAGCCTTCTTCTGTGCTATAATATTCTATGATTCAGTGAACTTGTGCCTAATGCTCTCTGGAATTGGGTAAGCGGGATGCAACCCTCCAAAGAGAGAGCGCGCATTCCAATCCAACGATCTATCTCTGGGATTTCCATGTGTAGGTGGGATGCACGGAATTCTTAATTCGGTTCGATTACTATCAAACATGGTGATGGGTTTCTGAATGTGTCAGGCACTAAGGTAAATATTCCGACATCTGATAGAGAGCCTTTCATTTTAAGACGGCACAAAGCACTTCACTGTAAAATTTTGTGACTGTGTATCTTTTGGACAACAACAACAACTTGGACGTACAAAGTGCCCTCCACGCCATACGGCGTCTCAGAGCGCTTCACAGTAACGGATCTCTGGGCCGAGCCACGGGGAAGGGGAGGAAAGTGACCAAAGGCGCGGTCGAAGAGAAAGGTCTTCAGCAGAGACCTGAAAATAGGAAGGGAGGGGACGAGGCGAAGGGAGTGAGGAAGGGAATTCCAGAGCCTCAGGGCATAGTGGCTGAAGGCACGGCCGCCGAGGACTCAGGGGACGAAGACGAGGCCAGACCCGGAGGAACAAAGACAACGTGCACTGTTTTGAGGAGAGAGGTCAGAGAGGTCGGGGGGTGCAGAGGAGTGGAGGGATTTGAATACAAGGGTGAGGATCGTGAAGTCGACCCTCTCTGGGACACGCAGTCAGTGCAGTCTGGCCAGGACTGGGGGGATCGGGGAACGGAGTTTGCTGTGGGTGAGAATGTGGGCGGCAGAGTTTTGAATGATCTGGATTTTATGGATGGAAGTGGATGGGAGACCGGCGAGGAGGGCGTTAGAGTAGTCCAGCCGAGAGGTGACAAATGCATGGACCAGGGTTTCAGCAGATTTTGGAGAGAGGTATTGGCAGAGACGGGTAATGTGTCGGAGGTGCAAGAAGGCACTGCTGGTGAGGGACGGGGTGTGGGGGAGGAAGGAGAATTGTGGATCGAACCTGATGCCTAAGTTGCGTACGGGTTTCAGAGGAGGTCGGGTTGGTGGAGGATGTGAGAGCCGTGCGATTTTAGATGTTGATGAGAGCCAAAGTGTATGGCTTCCGTCTTGTAAACGTTCAGCTGAAGGAAGTTTGCGCTCATCCAGCCCCTGAGGTCTGACAGGCAGCTGACAGAACATCGGGGGACTGGGGGTCGCAAAGAGAGGTAGAAAGGTAGAGTTGGGTGTCGTCCTCGTACATGTGGAAATGTACCCCATGTCTGCGGATGACATCCCCAAGAGGGAGCATGTAGATCAGAAAGAGGAGGGGCCAAGGATGGATCCTTGAGGTTCCCCACAGGTGACCGGGTGAGAGCGGGAGGAGAAGCTGTTTGTGCAGATGTATTGCTGGCGGTTTGTGAGGTAGGACTCGAACCAGTGGATGACGGAGGGAAAGGCGGTGGAGGAGGATGGCGCGATCGAGTGTGTCGAACGCGGCGGAGAGTTCCAGGAGGACAAGGAGGCAGAGGGAGCCCTGGTCACCGATAGAGAGGATGTCGTTTGTGACTTTCACAAGCGCAGTGGTCAGGACCAACACAGCTGTCAAACTGCACACAGTCAAGGCCCACAAACAGTCAGGAAGTGAGTGAACAATTTTATTTGGGGAATTGTTTGGCAAGGAAATGAGATGAGAGAAACTTCTTTCTCAATTCCAATAGTGCCACATGATCTTCAACAGCCACCTGAACAAAGCACAGACGGGGAGCTCGGTTTAATTCCTCATCCGAAGGACGGCACCTCCGACAATGTAGAGCGCTCTCCAGCACTGCCCTGGAGCATCAGCTTAGACTGTGTGATTCCACGTCCAGACGTGGGGGCTTGAGCCCACAACTTTCTGACTCAGAGGCGAGAGCGCCGCCGCCGCCGCCGCCGCCGCTCCAGGCCGACACCTGAAACCGTCGTTGTTAAAATAAATGAAGGGTATTAACAAGCAAACTCGCCCACAAAGTACACAGTCGCTGCACTTTCTAGTATGCCCTGTGAAGCGCTTTGAGGGTATCTCAACGACGTGATAAGGCGCCGTGTCAAATGCAAGGATTATTAAGGTAGTGGGACAATGTTTCCGAATGTTGGGTGGAGTGATCCGAAACAGGGGAACGATTGATTTTGACAAAAAAAAATTGCCTACTGTATTGCCGTATAAAAGAAAAGCCTCGTAGCCAGGGAGACGATCAGCAATTCAATGGGTGCAGGAAGTGGCCTATTTTATGGGTGAGCGAGGTTAGGCCTGCTCAACACCATCAACCGAAATAGATTGAAACATTCCACTTAGAGGTTGAGGGTTATTTGTGGAGTCCTGTAGCTCAGTGGTTAGAGCACTCGCTTTGCAAGTGAGAGACCTGAGTTCAATTCCAGGCAGAGGGCGAGACCTCGGGCAAGTTTCCTTACTCCACACAGAGCCTAATAATAATCCCTCCAAAACCCAAAACAATAATAAATTGGTCATTTTCAATCCACGACTGTTTGTGGGACATTGCTGTGCACTATTGGCTGCCGCGTTCGCCCACAAATATACAGTCAATTCACTTTACAGTGTGTTCTGTGAAGCGCTTTGGGACATTCTCCCGATGTGAAAAGCGCTATATCAAATGCAAGGATTATTATTATTATTATTATTTCCACAAACCAGCCCCTCCTCCCCTAATTTTTATTAGGAATTATTACCCCCAGAAAGTGATCGTGGAATTCAGTAGCTCAGTCATTGGAGCAGCACTTGCCTCGTAAACCAGAGGACCTGGATTTGATTCCCGGGCCAGGCAAAACACTGGGCAAGTTTCCTTACTCCACACACATCTGTTTTACCTATTAGTACGTAGGAACCCGGTTGTTAGTCAATTAGCAGATTGTTTTCCGGGGTGAGTGACCACTTTTAATGTCTTAAAAGTGGTCATCAATCCACGACTGTTTGTGGGACGCTACTGTGCGCAATTGACTGCCGTGTTTTGCCCGTAAAATACACAGCAACTATACCTCTAGAAAACGCGATAAGGCGCTATATCAAATACAAGGATTATAAGTATTGTCGAAGGATAATGCGGACCTGAGCCGTGGCTTCATAAACAACCGAGCAAGTCAGGTGGCCGGATGGTTTGTACTTGGTTTGCAGCCACACGTGGTTACAGAAATGCTGCTTTGATGTTTTCTTTCCACAAACTGACAAACACTTTGAAGTTCGCAGACATGAAACTGAACAAATAAAAGAATCACCACCCGAGTAAGTGTCAGCCTGGCTCGGTCGCTCTCTCTCTCTCTCTCTCCCTCTCCCCTCTGAGTCAGAGGTTGTGGGTTTCAAGCTCCACATCAGGGTCTTTGAGATCAAGGTCTCGATTCATAACAATAATATACATTGCGTGTGGTACAGCGCCTTATCATGTCTCAAAGTGGAGCGATTGTGCATTTCGGGGGTGCAATGTGGTATAGCCAATTGTGCAGAGTGGTGTCCCACAAAAGTCGTGGATTGAATGACCAAATAATAATTATTATTTCTTCAAGGAATTGTTACTCCTCAAGAAGCAAATTGCTCACAGCAGTCACGGATTGAGTAACCACATTTTTTTGAAGGGGGCAGGGATTATTATCCCCGGAAAGTGATCCGCCAATCGACTGGATTCTTATTCACTGCGAGGTAAACAGAGGTGTGTGGAGTAAGGAAACTTGTCTCAGGTTTTGCTCCGCCCCGTAATCGAACCCGGGTCCTCTCGCATCCACGAGGTTATGATAAATTCAGTGAAACTTTAAGACGTCCTCTGGAGTTTATCCGCAGAGCTCAACCTCACATGATCTGTTCCTTGAAAGGAAATTATGGGTCAGGGCCTATTTCCTAGAATCAACCAAACCCACTGGGCGGGAGATTTCCGCCTTTGTTCCATTAGGGCAAAGGACTTGCCTTTTGTGTAGTTTGCTGTGTAATTTGATACAAGATCACAAGATCGATCTGAATATTATACATAATATGTATTAGTCCTTGTATTTGATATAGTACCTTATCACATCTTTGAGCCATCTCAAGGCACTTCCCAGAATATCCTGTAAAGTGAATTAATTGACAGTATATTTTGCAGGTGAAATGCGGCAATTAATTGTCCAAAACAGGCGCGGATTGAGTGACCAAATTGTTATTATAATTTTTTTTCAAAAGGTTTATTAACCCCAGAAAGCAATCTGCCAATCGACTAACAACTGGGTCCCTACTTAATGCTGGGCGAACAGAAGTGTGCGGAGTAAAGTACTTTTGTCTAAGGTTTCGCCTCGCCTGGGAATCAAACACGGATCCTCTCGCTTGCGAGGCGAGCGCATTAATAATAATAATAATCCTTGCATTTGATATAGCGCTTTTCACATCGGGAGGACGTCCCAAAGCGCTTCACAGAATATACTGTAAAGTGAATTGACTGTATATTTGTGGGCGAACGCGGCAGCCAATTGCGCACAGCAATGTCCCACAAACAGTCGTGGATTGAAAATGACCAAATTATTATTGTTTTGGTTTTGGAGGGATTGTTATTAGGCTCTGTGTGGAGTAAGGAAACTTGCCCGAGGTCTCGCCCTCTGCCTGGAATTGAGCTCAGGACTCTCACTTGCAAAGCGAGTGCTCTAACCACTGAGCTACAGGACTCCGCAACCATTAAGCAATACAATGAAGAAGACCTTTCAACCCATCTGACCTCACCACCTCCAGAGCACCCACCCGACCTGGGCTCAAACCCCCCTTCTCGGGTAAAGAAACACTTCTTGGTATCTATTCTGAAATTTTCCCCTTTGCAAATGTCAACATAGTCAGAAATATCTTGAACTATGCGCTTTATGATTTCTGTTCGTGAAAAAAAATGACTAATCGTTGCATTGCATCATTGAAATGTTTCAAAACAAAAGAGTTGTGGTGGTGGTGGGGGGGTGGGGGGGGTTATTGGGAAGTGTAGTGCGTGCCGGGTCATTGTAGGAATGGCTGAGGCAATCGGTCATTTCACAACTCTCAAGTCTAACCCGGGCCATAACACAGAAGTTACATTTTCGTTGGAAACCCCCTCCCCGCCCTCCCTTCCTCTTACCCTCCCTCCTCCCGCACCTCCCCTCCCATCCCCATTCCCCTCCATTCCTCTCCACTCCCTTCCCTCCCCTCCTTCCACCCTCGCTTGTCCCTAACTAAACACGGGTCGGCTTGACACACGTTGTAAGGATTGCTCATCACTTTGACTAAACCCAAACAAAACATTTCTGAGCAATGCAGAAACCATCCCTCCGAAAACCAAAAACAATAATAAATTGGTCATTTTCAATCCACGACTGTTTGTGGGACATTGCTGTGCGCAATTGGCTGCCGCGTTCGCCCACAAGTACACAGTCAATTCACTTTACAGTGTGTTCTGTGAAGCGCTTTGGGACGTCCTCCGACGTGAAAAGCGCTATATCAAATGCGAGGATTATTATTATTATTATTATTATAATGCAGCTCCTTCGTATTCTATGCTAAACAGCCCAACGGGCATCTCAAAGCGCTTCACCGGATTTTACTGTAAAGTGCAGTGACTGTGTGCCTTGTGGGCAGCTAATTTGCCCTTGGAGACATCCCTGCGAGTCACAAAGCGAGTGGTCAGTTTTATCTGGGCGATTGGCGGCCAGCACACAGGGGAGGGAAACACCCTTTGATGGCTCCTCCGACCGACGGCACCTCCGAGATAGCCGCACTCCCCCCAGCATCGCACCGGAGCGTCAGCCGAGACTGTGAGCTCACCGAGTGGGGGCTCGAACCGCACGAGTTTCCAACTCCGAGGTGAGAGCGCTACCCACTTAAAACAATACCACACAGAGTGCGAGCATTGCAGGGCACATTGTTAGTTCAGCCGACTGGTGAGAAACTCACTGGAACGATTTCTCCATGAGCTCATTCATTGTGCAACAGGTGACCAATTCATATGTGTGAAATGTTCTTTTTCTTTCCCTTGATGTTTGTTATTGTTTCGCCTGCGCAAGGAGCTGATAGTAAGGTGGCATTCTAGGTCACAAACTATCGTTCACGAGTCTCTGCAATTGTATTATGTAAAAAAAATCAACCTTGGCCCCCCTTTTGCCCATCTTCCCATCGCACCCGAAGACTTTCCTCTTCGACTGGGTCCTCGGTCAGCGCCTTGGGATGTCCCCCCGATGTGAAAGGCGCTTTACAAATGTGATTTTGTATTGTACAGTATTTCGAGTAGATCCCAATTACCTCCTCCACTCTCCCCCACCCCACCCAGCTCCCCGTCAAGCTCCGCCACTGTTAGGCACTCTGAAATGCTACCCTGCGAGAAGGGCGCGGTGTAAATGCAAGCTGTTGTTGTTTCAACATGTTAGGTGCTGTATTGAAAGGCATAGGTTCAAGCCCCCACTTCAGGACTTGAGCTCACACAGTCTGTCTCCAGCACAGTGCTGGGGGAAGCTCACATTGTTGAAGGCACCGTCCATCGGATGAGACATTAAACTGTGCCCTGTTCAGATGCACCTCAAAGATCCTGCGGGAGTTAAAGGAGTTTCTCTCTCCTTATAATAATTACACAGCAACGTCCCCATAAATAGCCATAAGTAAATGGTAAAGATAATAATTATAATTTGGTCATTCAATCCACGACTGCTTGTGGGCCACTGCTGTGCGCAATTGGTTGCCGAGTTTCACCCACATAACACACAGTCACCACACCGTCAGCCGTGTGACGGCTTTAAGACTTCCTCCTGGCATGAAAGGCGTTGTATCAGATGCGAGAGTGATGACTGTTACAGGACAAAAAGTCCCAGCGCCACTTCTGTGGGTTAAAGTGCTGCCACTGCGGAGTGCACTCACAACAGAGCTCTGCTTTATATATTTGCTATTTTTGACACTGTGCTGTGGTTGGACATTTTCGAATCAGTTGACACCAACTCCGCAAGCCGAGGTGGGGGAGGGCCCAGGGAGAGCGGGGTAGATGAGGAGGAGGGGAGGATGGGATCTACTCGAAATACTGTACAATACAAAATCACATTTGTAAAGCGCCTTTCACATCGGGGTGACATCCCAAGGCGCTGAACAAGGATCAGGACCCAGACGGGGGAGGGGGTAGGGGGTTGGGATCAGGGAGGGTGGAGGGCAGAGAGGAAAGGAGGGTGGCCGAAGGTGCAGTCGAAGAGGAGGGTCTTGAGGCGGGCCTTGAAGGAGGCGAGGGAGGGAGTGAGGCGAAGGGAATGTGGGATGGGGTTCCAGAGGGTGGGGACAGAGAGGCTGAAGGCCCGACCACCGATGGTGGGCCGGAATATCAGAATGGAGTCCATGCCCTGTGACAGTCTTTCTCTCTCTCTCTGTCTCGGTCACCTGTTTCCTGAGTCAGGAGGGTCTGCAGTATTCCAAGGCACTGCTGATGAGAGCACAGCGTGGCCTGACTCATCAGCAGAACCTGGAAGGACAGACGCCTCACTGGGGGCAGGGAGTCATCCTACTCAGCTCCTGTTAACCAAAGCCCTAAAGGGTAGGGTGGTCCTAGCTGGATCAGCAGCGGGAAGGCTGGCCAGACAGCGATATCAATGGCGAGCTATGCGGTTTTAGCTGGTTAGACTCCGGCAGTTACCCCAACACACCCCAAGCCTTGGTTCTTGCCAACCTATGCCTAATACTCTCTGGAATTAGGTAAGGAGAAGGCATCCCTAAATGGAGTAGGAAATTTCCATATGTACCTGGCAGATATATATATATATGTGTGTGTGTGTGTGTGTGTGTGTGTGTGGAATCAATTTGGTTACTCACTGATTGTTTTGAAACATAATAGTGCCCAGACTTGTAGCCTTAAACCCACAACCTTCTGACTCGATGGCCATTTCAACAACGATCCGGATCCGTTCAAATTTACAAGACTGAGGTGGACAGATACAACAACAACAACAACAAGATTCCATTTATTTCACGTCGGGAGGACGTCCCAAGGCGTCCCAAGATACTTGTTAGGTCGGGGTATCACAGGATATGGGGCAAGTGTGGGTACATGGAATGGAGATACAGATAAGCTATGATCTTATAGCATGGCGGAGCAGGCTCAAGGGGCTGATGGCCTACTCCTGTTCCTCTGTTCCTAATGCAACGCACCCCCTCTTAGCACTGCATTGGAGGGTCAGCTTAAACTCTATGGATTCCAAGTCCCGGAGCAGCCTTGCCCCCACAACCTTCTGACTCTGGGTGAGAGTGCTGTCAGCTGAGGCCGGCTGACACACATACAATTCTTGCTATGAAGGGTAACAATGAAAGGCTATTCTGATAGTTGAGTTGAGCTCAATCCCGAGGGCAGTCAGTACAGTGAGCTGCGCAGCAATCCCTATTGACCGGTCTCATGAGGAAGCCCCTTTGTAACTCTCTCATCATGACTCATGTCACTGACAGCCTGAAAGTCTGCTGTTCTCTTCTGTTTACATGAGAGTGGGTGAGTGAAAAAGACAGGTGTTCAGATGTGTCATGCTGTTAAATATAACCATTCCCGTCCACACTCCGAAGTCAGTGACAGGCCAGGTTAGAGACAAAGTAAAGCTCTCTCTACGCAGTCCATCCACCCTCCCAGGTCAGGGTTAGAGACACAGTAAAGCTCCCTCTACACTGTGTGTCCACACTCCCAGGTCAGGGTTGGAGACACAGTAAAGCTCCCTCTACACTGTGCGTCCACACTCCGAGGTCAGGGTTGGAGACACAGTAAAGCTCCCTCTACACTGTGCGTCCACACTCCCAGGTCAGGGTTGGAGACACAGTAAAGCTCCCTCGACACTGTGCGTCCACGATCCCAGTGTTGGCTGACACTACAGAGCATGGATGTGGAGCTCGGACTAACGTCTCATCTGAAGGACGGTACCTCCATATTGCAGCAGCCCCCACCCCCCCACCCCCAGCACTGCACTGGAGCGCCAGCCTAGACTGCGAGTTCAAAGTCTCGATGAGGGGGACTTGAACCCCAACCTTCCGACTCATAGGCAAGTCTGTGAGTCAGTGGCTGACACATATGTGGATGTTTTGTGTTGTGATGGTGATGGGGGGGGGGGGTGCGGGAGGGAAAGAGGATTATTTTAGCTCATAAACCTTCAGTCGTTTTCCCTGGTACTTTTCCCACCATGTTGGGTTTCAAAAGATTGCATTGTTGCTCATAAAAGCTTGTAAATGTTTCCTCACAGCATTTAAACTCGTAAACCCCACATCCCCAGCGCTGGGGGTGTGTCTGGCCCATGACCCAACTGAAGGAAAAGTAGAATTTACATTCCACACACGATCCAATTTACATTCACACACAGCGCCTTTCACATCGGGAGCACGTCTCAAAACACTTGACACTGCTGGCTGGGCGGCCCGAGTTGGGGGTGGGAGCCCGGGGTTGGGGTGTGGGGTGTGGAGAGGAAAGGTAGCAATAATAATCCTTGCGTTCGATATAGCGCCTTACCGCGTCTTCAAGAAGTCTCAAAGCGCTTCACGGAATATACTGTCAAGTGTAGTTTGCGGGAGAAACACAGCAGCCAACTGCACATAGCAGTGTCCCACAAACAGTTATGGATTGGAGTGATCCAATAATTTTATTTGTTTGAAGGGATTATGACCCCCAGAAAAGCCAATCGACTAATAACCGGGTTCCTTCTTACTGTTAGTTAAATAGAGGAGTGTGGAGTATGGAAACTTGCCCAAGGTTTTGTCCTGCCTGGGAATTGAACCCAGGTGCTCTCGGTTGCGAGGCGAGCGCTTTAAACCACTATGCTGCAGGCCTGCGCAACATGACCGTTCGAACGTGCACTCAGAAAGTTCTTGAGATGGACCGTGAATGAGGGCGGGGCAGGGAGTGAGTGGGAGGCATTCCAGGATGGAGGGAGGGAGCGTGGCTCCATTCCAGAGAGCGGGGGCACGGGGACATGTTTGCTCATCCTTGCATTTGATACAGCACCTTTCCGGTCAGGAAGGTGTCCCAAAGTTCTTCACTGGATTTACTGTAAAGTGCAGTGACTGCGTGTTGCGGTGGGTGAACACGGCAGACAATTTGCACGCAGTGATGTCCCCGCCGTCAGCCATGGAGCGAGTGACCAATTGTATTTGGGGGTTATCGGCCAGGACACCAGGAGAGAGAGAGAGAGAGAGAGAGAAACTTCCTTCTCTTTTCAATAAGGATCTTTAATGTCCGCCTGAACAGGGCGCAGACTTTGCTTTAACATCTCATCTGAAGGACGGTGCCTCCAAACTATGCAGAAAACTCCCCCCGGTACTGCAATAGAGCATCAGCTTAGACTACACGTGTTCATTGAACGTATTGGCTCGTGTTTCGACTAACCTTAGATCTATCATCTCTGAGGCCTTGCTCCGGTGATTATTTCCAAACAGTCAGCCCTCTGTGTTGTCTTTTCTTGGCACATCTGCTGTGAATTTACATTTTTTTTCTCTCAGTTTTTTTTTCCCTCTTGATCTCTGTGCCTTCCTCGACTTAACCCTTCCTGCACCATTACCGTGGGCGATGTGCACAGGGGAGGCGAGGTTATAATGTCGTTATAACCATCATAATACCCTGACAATTACTTTTCCGCTTTCGATACAGCACCTAAAACGACGAGACGCCTCAAAGGGCTTCGCAGTCATCCCCTGTTCACAGTAATAATAATCCTCGCACTTGATGCAGCACTTTATCACGTCGTCGAGACGTCTCAAAGCGCTTCACAGACTATACTGTAAAATGTATATTTTGTGGGCGAATTACAGCAGCCAATTGCGCACAGCAGCGACCCTGGAAACAGCCGTGGATTGAGTAACCACATTTTTTTGAAGGGGGGGAGAGGGATTATTACCCCCAGAAAGCCATCTGCCAATTGACTAACAACCAGGTTCCTACTTACTGCTCGGTAAACATAGACGTGTGGAGTAAGGAACCCTGCTGAAGGTTTCGCCCTGCCTGGGAATCGAACCCCGGTCCTTACGAGGCAAGTACTCTGACCACTACGCCTCAGGATTCCACAAAAATAATTATTTCTCTTAAGTACTCTGAAGTAATGAGACATCTCAAAGCTCTTCACAATCAATCAATCAATTGCTAAATGTCTGCTATGCAGTGTTCTGCAGCAAGCTGCGACTAGCCTATCTGGGAGATCGTTGGCCAAGAAACTCCCTTCCCTTCTCTGAAACTTGGAACTCTTTGAACAGGCAGACGTTTTAATAGTCCCAACTGAAGGAAGGCGCCTCCGGCAATGCAACGCTCCCCCATTAAATGAATCACATCAAACCCCTCACTCCTCCCTTGCCATTCTTCGAGGCCCATCTCGAGACTCTTTGATGGAGATTTCGGCCACTCTCCCCTCCCCATCCTGACCCTGCACCGCTCCCGGGGAGGAGCGGCAGGCCGGTGCCAGTCGAGCGGAGGCAGCGGGTAGCTGAATGGGGAGCAAGCAGGTCGGAGAGGTAGCCGGGTGCCAAGGCATGACGGGATCTTGAAGTTGATCAGTTCGGTGATAGAGAACCAGCGAAGCCCGGCTAGAACTGGGGGGATGGGGGGTGGTTTTTCTGTGGAATCAAAACACTCACTGCAGGAAGGGTGAGTATACGGGCAGCGGAGTTGTGAATCAGTTGGATTGTGGATAAGTGGAGCTATCGTAAAATGTAGCTCTGTCTATTATACCATGGGATTGCCCTGATCCAAAAAAAAACATAAGAAATTACTAAACAAAAGAAGATTAAGGTCCATCCAGTTCACCTTCCACCATCCTGGCAGTCGCACGACATGTTGTGTCCCAAAACTATGTACTGTATCCCAAGATATTATTTCCTGACGGAAATCTGGCTAATTTGTTCTTGAAAGAATCACACCAATGATCAGTCAAGACGCGATCTTCTCAACTGCAGTTGCCTCATGTTTGTGAGCTGCTGAGTGCAGTCAAAGCTCAGGGTGGGTGTTGTGCTGGGACTGGTTTCATTGACTTCACTGTGGCTGACTGGGTTGACCAATGGAGCTTCCTGCAGTGAGTATAGGGTAGTATCTTGATTCCACTGAAAAGCCTTCTGCAATACCAACCTGAGTGCTTCTCCCTCTCTCTACCTTCTTTGTGGGTCAGCCTGGCTCAGTCTCTGTGTGTCAGCCTGACTCACTCGCTGTGGCTCAGCCTGACTCACTCGCTGTGTCTCAGCCTGACTCAGTCGGTGTGTCTCAGCCTGACTCAGTCGCTGTGTGCCAGCCTGGCTCAGTCGGTGTGTCTCAGCCTGACTCAGTCGCTGTGTGCCAGCCTGGCTCAGTCGCTTTGTGTCAGCCTGACTCAGTCGCTGTGTGTCAGCCTGGCTCAGTCGCTGTGTGTCAGCCTGGCTCAGTCGCTGTGTGTCAGCCTGGCTCAGTCGCTGTGTGTCAGCCTGGCTCAGTCGCTGTGTGTCAGCCTGGCTCAGTCGCTGTGTGTCAGCCTGGCTCAGTCGCTGTGTGTCAGCCTGGCTCAGTCGCTGTGTGTCAGCCCGGCTCAGTCGCTGTGTGTCAGCCCGGCTCAGTGTCTGTGTGTCAGCCCGGCTCAGTGTCTGTGTGTCAGCCTGGCTCAGTGTCTGTGTGTCAGCCTGGCTTGGTCGCTATGTGTCAGCCTGGCTCAGTCGCTGTGTGTCAGCCTGGCTCAGTCGGTAGTGATCTCACCTCTGAGTCAGAAGGTTGTGGGTTCAAGCCCAACGTCAGGACTTGGAATCACATAGTCCCGGCTGATGCTCCAATACAGTGCTGGGGGAGTGCTGCATTGTCGGAGGTGCCGTCCTTTGGATGAAACATTAAGCCTCACCGCCTGTCTGTGCCCTGTGCAGCGCTGATGTTAAAGATCCCGCGGCGCTGTTGGAAAAGAGAAGGGATGTCTTCTCTCTCTGTGTCCTGGCTGACAATCCCCCAAATAAAAGTGGGAAGTCACCTCACGGCTGTTTCCGGGGATGTCGCTGTGTGCAAATCAGCTGCTGTGTACGCCTACAAAAATGCACAGTCCCTAAACTTTACATAGGCGGGACCAGGTACTAAGGCGGCAGCCAATTTGCCCACAGCGATGTCCCATAAACAGGTGTGAAACAAGCGACTGATTTTATCCGAGGCCGATTGTCAGCCAGGATGCCGGGGGGAGGCGGAGAGAAACACCTTCTCGTGTTGCGCACGGCAGTGACCGCACTTTACTCCCAGCTGTTTGTGGTACATCTGTGCGGCTTCAGGTTCCCGCTGTTTGCCTGGCGTGACGTGTGAGCAAGGTTTCCGCAGGAACAGGGATGTCCTCGCCCGGTTCTGACTGATCCCTTGTTGCCTTTACAGCCCTTCCCCTGAACCAGCCTCTAATTATTCCCCAACCCCAGAGAAGCCGGAGTCTGAATGAATGAAGGGAAATGGCAGAGTTTCCCCTCGTTTCCAGACCAGCACTTAACACTTCTCTCATGTTCTCACACAGTATCAGAGACGCCATCCTTCGAGTGAGACGTTAAACCTCTGGGCCCTGTTCAGGTGGATGTCAAAGATCCCGTGGCGCTAATCGAATAGAGAAGGGAGTTTCTCTCTCTCTCCCGGTGTCCTTGACTGACAATCCCCCAGATACAAAGCTTCACTCACTTCATGGCTGTTTGTAAGACGCTGCTGTGTGCAAATTGGCTTCTGCTTTTGCCCACAAAAATACAGTTGCTACATGTTTTACTGTGCAGCGTTTTGAGATACCTTCCTGGTGTGAAAGGGCCCTGTGTCAATTTTTTTTATTAATTATTATTAATGAAGTTTTTGCTGTCTGTGTTACTTCTAAACATCTGTAGCCAACAACACCTGATCTGAGTGTTTAGAGACTCCTAATCAGCCTTTAACATAAAGCAATAAAGCATTTGGCTAACTCGTCCATGTTGGTGTTTTTCTCTACACGAGCCTTGTGATTCCTGCATCTTATTCCCCACTATTTCTCTCTCCCTTATGTTTGCATCGGGCTTCCTCTTAAATACATTGATGCTTCGCAGGGTTTTATTGCAAAGTGCGGTGACTGTGTGTTTAGTGGGTGGACGCAGCAGCCAATTTGTGAACAACGACGTCCCACAAACAGCCATCAGGTGAACGACTGGTTTTATTTGGGGGATTGTTGGCCAGGACCCCGGGAGAGAATCTCCATTCCCTTTTTGAACAGCGCCACGGGATCTTTAACGTCCACCTGAACAGGGCTCAGACGGGGGGGGCAGGTTTAATGTCTCATCTGAAGGATGGCATCTCCGTTAATGCAGTGCTCCCCCCCAGCACTGCACAGCAGCACCAGCCTCGACTACGTTAGCTCCAAGTTTCCAACATGGGAGTATGAACACACAGTCTTCTGACTCAGAGGCGAGAGCGCTGGCGGCTGAGCCGGACTGGCACAAGAGAAAATAAAGAGAGCATTAATGTTCAGTGCGAGTAGATTACACCGGGTTTAAATATTTCCTTGAGTTCAACAATCCTCGTTGAGTGCTGCCAAACTTTAAGAGGGCTCCTCCCCCTCTTATTCGCCTGTTGCTAAAGTTTTTTGGGTGTGTCTCATATAACTGTACAGTTTATTTCCCTTCTCCCTGAGTGTGAGTGTGAGTGTGAGAGAGACAGAGCGAGAGAGCAAGAGATTACTGGTGGACTTTCTGTAAACTGGTTGTGAGGAACTCTGTGTCTGGGATCATGAACACTGAAGTCCTTATTCTGGGTAAGTTAGTTCAGGACATCAGTGTGTGAGCAATACATGTCCTGTCTGTTTGACTGTGTTAAACTCTCGTTTGCTTCTCTGTACCCTTCTCTTTATCAGATTCATCCAACAAAACTTTCCTGTTCTTTCTCTCTATCTCATCCACCACTCTCTCCCTCTCTCTCTCTCTCTCGGTCTCCTCTTCTTCTCATCTTTTTCTTTCTGCCTCTCTAAGATATAAAACTCTCCTGTCTTCGCTCTCTCTCTCTCTTATCGGACACTAAAGTGCTTCTCTCCTCTCACTTTCTCCAAAATTATAGGAATAATAATCTGCGTATTTGATGTATCACCTTTTCACGTCGGGAAGACGTCTCAAAGTGCTTCTTGTTATTTTACTATAAAGTGCAGTGACTGTTTAGTTTTGACTATTATTTGAGACGTCTCGAAGACGTGATGAGCTGCTATATTAATTGCTAGAATTATTATTATCTGAAATGACTACTGTATCTCAAATGACTCATTAGCGGTAATAATAATTATGATTATTAATAATAATCCTCGCAGTTGATACAGCGCTTCACAGAATATACCACAAAGTGAATTAATTGACTGTATATTTGCGGGCGAAACACGACAGCCAATTGCGTACAGCATAGCTTTGCATTCAATACAGTTAGGGTTAAGGTTAATGGTATTTTTGCATTCGATACAATGCCTCGACAACAACAAATGGACATTTATCTTTATATAGTATTTATTTACTGTATAATATATATTATATACAGTAAAATCCTGACAGCTCAATGCTGGCTTAACTTGTCACTATCATCCCAACCGCATTTATTTGTGTATCAGTTGATTGGCGGATTGTTTTCTGGGGGGCAATAATCCCTTCATAAAAATATGGTCACTCAATCCGAGACTGTTTGTGGGACACTGCTGTGTCCAATTAGCTGCCGCATTTCGCCCGTAACACACAGAGTCACTACACTTTACAGTATATTCTGTGAAGCGCTTTGAAACGTCTCAACAACGTTGATAAGGCGCTATATCGAATGCAACTGAGCCCTTTGTTCTGGGAGTGACGAGTTATCAGGAGTTAATTTGTACTTATCCAGTTGACACGTCAAGGATGGGTTTGGCTGTAAAGTGCAATGAATTGGAGTGGGTGGAGGGGTGGGGGAGATTCAGAACAATTTAAAATCAGTTGTTCTGTGCAGAAGTAATTCCAGCCAAGTTTAGCTCAATATTATAATATTATGGTAATAATAATTTTCCCAATTGTCGAAGGAGGCCATTTGGCCCATTGTGTAACGTAGTGGTTAGAGCGCTCGGCTCGCAGCCGACTGTCACTACACTTTACAGTACATTTGAGAGGCATTTTGAGACGTCTCAAGGACGTGAGAAGATTCGAAATCAAATGCAAGGAACATTATTATTGTTATTATTAACTGTATGTTTGTGGGCAAGCTGGGATGTCTCTCTCTGACTCTTGTGTCATCCTCTGGTCTCTCAGGGTTTTGTTCAAGCAGCGATCAGTAACGCTGTGTCTGTGAACCATCTGGTCTCCATGTGTAGCCGGGCAATTAGTGGGGGAAATGCTTTAGACAGTGTCCGCGAGCAGTGAATACAGCGTGAGAGACGAGTGGGCAGAGAGCGTCCATCTGGCTCTCAATTTACTCCATTAACTCAGACTATCTGAGCATCTGGAATTGGTCAGTCCTTAAACGGTCAGTGGTCCGACCTGCACGAAAGGCGCAGTGTGAAGGCACGTTGTTGTTGTTGTTGTTGTTCATCGCACTCTTTCATTTTCAAAGTCACAGCATCCCTCGCAAAACAACAACAACTGCACTCAATCCGCGACTGTTTGTGGGATGTCTCTGTGCGCAATTGGCTGCTGCATTTCGCCCACAAGTGCACAGTCAATTCACTTTACAGTATATCTTGTGAAGCGCTTCGAGACGTCTCAATGACGTGATAAGGCGCTGTGTCAAATGCGAGGATATTTATTGTAATAACATGGGTTTACACATTTAATTCTAATAATAATAATAATAATAACGATGAATCCTTGCATCTGAGGTGGGACCTTTCACACCGTGGGGACGTCTCAAAGTGCTCACAAACATTTACTGCAAAGTGGAGTACCTGCCAATTGAGGCACATTCTGAAATGTTGGGTTTTAGCAGAGTTTTAGCGGGTGGGATTATTTGTTTAACGCAATGATATATATATATATATATATATATCTTGGAAAGAAGCCTTTAATGTGGTTACCAGTGGATTCCAGCATCAGTCTGCTGATCATCTGTGCCTCTTTCCCAAGCCTCTGGGTTGGGAGGGAGGGTGGGCTGGACCGCGGGTGGTGGTGGAGGGGGTGGGTTTCAAGGTGAGAAAGAGGATTTTCTCTGGGCGATGGGGTGCCAGTGAAGCCGGGCGAGGAGAGGGGGCCGTGAGGCTCGTGGGGTGTGGCTCTGTGGCTGGATTCAACGTTAACGTTACCCCAGTGTTAACGTTTGCAGCTTAAAGCTATTTGTTTAACGTCTCGTCTCTTTCGAAATCAAGAATAGACTTTGAGAGTTTATACCTTTTTATGATCTTTGCTAAAAATAGGTAATTCCAGGTTTAGTCTTTGCAATGATCTCGTGAATACCGCATTGACGTGAACCTGTTTGTGCTCTGAGACTGTCCAACGCAAAGCAGTAAGTAAATTGTGGCCTGGACTTTACTGGGGGTGAATTAGGTTCTTTCCCGTAAACCAAAGCCATTGAGTTAGTTAATTGGAAACGTTTTATTGATATTTTAAGAAATATTCTTAAAGGAGTATATTATCATAGAATCATTAGAATTATACAGCACAGAAGGAGGCCATTCGGCCCATCGTGACTGTGCCAGCTCTTTGAAATGAGCTTCCCAAATCAACCCCACTCCCCCGCTCTCTCCCCATAGCCCTGCAAACTTATCCTCCCCAACCCTAACCCTCCCCAAATAATTATCTAATAATAATAATAATAATGGTATAGTATTAATATTACTATAATTATTATTGAGACACCGGATACAGTGAGCGACATACAACAACAGCACATGATACTTACACAGCAAACGTCACATTGGGAGGACGTCCCAAGGCGCTGGACAGTGAAGGGTTTGCGCCCGAGCTGGGGGTTGGGAGCAGGAAGGATGGAGGGAGGGCAGGGAGATTAGGGGAAGTAGGAGGGTGGCTGAAAGCAAGGTCAAAGAGGAACGTCTTGAGACGGGCCTTCTGACAAGGGAGGGGCTGAGGTGGACGGGCTCTGGGGTGGATTTTAAAGGGTGGAGGCAAAGAGGCTAAAGGCCCGACCGCTCATAGTGTGGTGGTTAATTCATTCAAATCTTTGCCACCCGGATACTCACCTGCATGAAGCTCCGTACCCCCATCACTCCAGTCCTTGTCAGACTCCATTGACTCCCGGTCACCGAATAGATCGACTTCAAGATCCTCTCGCTCGTCTTCAAACCCCTTCATGCCCTTGCCCCTCCCTACCTCTCCGACCTGCTTACCCCCACCACTCCACCACCCGCTGACTCCGCTCGGCTGGCTCCAGCCTCCTATTTGTCCCTCGTGCCCTCCGTTCCACCATCGGTAGCCGTGCCTTCAGCCACTACACCCCGAGACTCAGGAACTCTCTCCCTCAAACCCTTTGACCTGTCGCCTTCCTCCCCAGGTTCAAATCCCGCCTATAGACCTTCCTTTTTGATCGTGCTCATGGTCACCTCCCCCCCTCCCTCTCTCCATGGCTCTTTGTCGGACTGCGCCACTGTAAAGTGCTCCAGGACGCTACCCCGCGTGAAGGGCGCTATCTAAATGCAAATTGTTGTTGTGGTGGTTAGGGCAGGGGAATGTGGAGCAGACCAGTACCCACTGAAACTAATACACAGTCCTGATACAGTGAGCTGTGAATATAGAGTCCTGATATAGCGAGAATTATTTGGCTTCCAAACTAAGAATGGATTGAACTGTGTTCACTTCATCCAAAGTTCCGGATAATCTTATATTTTAAGCCAATTGGGCAAAATTTGCGGGATTCCTAAGGAGGTTCCTTAACTTGTTTAAGGTTGGCAAAACTTGCTTCACAGACGGAGTGGATAGAACCTAGATTTGTGGCACAAACCGCTGAGAGTTATAGAGTCTGTCAATCCTTTTAAAAGCAGATGGAAACTCACAAAGCAAGAATGTTAACGTATCAAGGGTTTGTGGAGTGATCCTAAGGTTAGAATTGCATCATTCATAAGAACAGTAATAATCCTTGCATTTGATACCGTGCTTTTCATCAGTGTCTCAAGGACGTCTCAATGTGCTTTACAGGATCCACTATAAAGTGTCGTGACTGCATTTTGTGGTCGGATGTACAGCAGTCAATTTGCGCACAGCGACGCACCCTCAAACAGCAATGAAGTGAATGAGTGATTATATTTGTGTGGGATTGTCGGCCGGGACACGGGGAGAGAGATTCTCTTTTCGAATTGCGCTACAGGATCTTTAACATCCATCTAAGCCGAGCAGAGACAGCTGCCTGGATTAATGTCTCATCTGAATGACGGTGTCTCCGACTGGAGATTCAGCCCAGAATCGTATTTATGAGCACTAGTTGGCCAGCGTAAACACAGCCCCCAGCAACAACAACTTGCATGTCCGCCCCTCACTCAGGATAGTGTCCCAGAGCGCTTGAGAGTGGGGGAGCACGAAGCTGAGCCAAGGGAAGGGGGAGGTGACCATAGGCACAGTCGAAGAGGAAGGTTTTTAAGGTATGACCTGAAGGTGGGGAAGGAGGGGTCAAGGTGGAGGGATTGAGGGAGAGAGATCCAGAGTTTCAGGGTGTAGCGGCTGAAAGTGCGGCCACTGATGGTGGAACAGAGGGGACGAGCGATCAGCAGGAGGTCAGAGCCAGTCGAGCAGAGGCAGCGGATAGTGGGTTGAGGAGTAAGCAGGTCGGTGAGGTAGGGAGGGAGGTGTGAGGCCATGAAAGGATTTGAACATAAGTGTGAGGATCTTGAAATTAATCTGATCAGCGATAGGGAGCTAGTGGAGACTGGTTGAAGCTGGGGTGATGGGGGTACATAGTTTAATGTGTGTAATAGGGAGCCAGTGGAGCCTGGTTAGAGCTGGTGATGAGAACGGGTTAGATTTCATGCTGCATTTGATACAGTGCCTTATCACGTCTTCAAGATGTCTCAAAGTGCTTTAAAGAATATACTGTAAAGTGAATTCACTGTATATTTTGTGGGCGAAATGCAGCAGCCAATTGTGCACAGCAGTGTCCCCGCTAACAGTCCTCGATTAAAGTGACCAAATTTAATATTATTATCTTTTTGAAGAAATTATTAATCGGTAAGATCCGCCAATCGATTAACAACCAGGTTCCTGCTTACTGTTCGGTACACAGTGGATTGTGGAGTAAGGAAACTTGCTCAACATTCCCCCTGTGCCGGGAATCGATCCCCGATCCTCTCGCTTGCGAGGCGCGCTCTCTAAACACTGAGCTACAGGACTCCACGGTCAGATTGTCAGATGTTGTAAATGTGTCTTCTGGTTGTTTTCAGTGATGTGGGTTTGCAGTGTGTGGTATCCACAGCTCGTCACAAGCCAGAGGTGCCGGGATGGTTATGAGCTTTCACCGGAATTTGTCTGTGTTGGTGAGTCTCAAACTACACCTACAATCACAGCTGCTCCTCCTCTCTCTCCCCTCTCCACCCTCCTCCCTCCCCTCCTCTCTCTCCCCTCTCCACCTCTCCGCCCTCCCCGTCTCTCTCCTTCCACAAGCTGCAGGTCATTCAGAACTCTGCAGCTCATGTACTGTCCCGCACCAGGCTTCGCGCCCACATCACTCCCACCCTCGCCCTCGCTCGCCTCCACTGGCTCCCCATCCCCTAGAGGATCGAATTCAAGATCCTCATCCTCACCTACAAGGCCATTCACGGCCTCGCTCCCTCCTACCTCTCCAACCTACTATCCCCCTACCTACCTGCCCGTACCCTCCGTTCCTCTGGCTCCGGTCTGCTCCACATCCCCGCCCCAACCGCCCTACCATCGGTGGCCGGGCCTTCAGCCTCTCAGCCCCTCGGCTCTGGAACTCCATCCCCAGTGCCTTCGCCGCTTCCTCCCTTTCCTCCTTCAAGGCCGGTCTCAAGACCTTTCTCTTCAACCGTGCCTTCACCCCCCCTCTCAACACTCTACCCCCTCCTCGCTCCCTCCCTTCCCTCCCCTCACCCTGACCATTTCCCCCTGCTCTCTCTCCCCTCTCCACCCTCTTTCCTCCCCTCCTATCTCTCCCCTCTCCGCCCTCCCCACCGCTTGTCCTCCCACCTCAACCTTCAAGGCCCTGTCCTTGAGTGGTTTAGGTCGTACCTCTCACACCGTCTTCATTTTGTTTCCACAAATGGTTTTTCCTCCCCCCCCCCACACTGTCTCATGCGGTGTCCCTCAGGGCTCTGTCCTCGGTCCCCTCCTCTTCACCCTCTATATGCTCCCCCTGTGGTGACATCATCCGCAGACATGGGGTTAACTCCCACATGTATGCGGATGACACCCAACTCTACCTTTTCTCCTCTACCCTCAACTCCACGACCCCCGATGTCCTGACAGCTGTCTGTCTGACATCGAGTCCCGGACGAGTGACAACTTTCTTCAGCTCAACGTGCTCAAAACCGAGGCCCTCCTGATTGACTCACGTCAGCGCCTCCACACCTCAGGCGCTGACACCATCAGCATCCAAGGCTGCACTCTCCACCTCTCAAAGCCATCAGGAACCTCGGGGCTCTGTTCGACCCTGAGCTGTCCTTTCTTCCTCATATCTGCACCACAACTGGCACCGCCTTCCATCACCTCCGGAACATCGCCAGACTACGGCACTACCTCACCCCTCACGCGGCTGAAACCCTGGTTCACGCCTTTATCACCTCAAGGCTGGACTACGGAAACTCTCTCCTCGCCGGCCTTCCCGCCACCTCCCTCCACACTGCAGGTCATTCAGAACTCTGCAGTTCGTGTACTGTCCCGCACCAGACACCGCAACCACATCACTCCCACCCTCGCCCTCACCCTCACTCCCACTCTCGCCCTCACTCCCCTCCACTGGCTCCCCATCCCCCAGAGGATCGAATTCAAGATCCTCATCCTCACCTACAAGGCCATTCACGGCCTCGCTCCCTCCTACCTCTCTGACCTACTATCCCCCTACTTACCTGCCCGTACCCTCCGTTCCTCCGGCTCCGGTCTGCTCCACATCCCCCGCCCCAACCGCCCTACCATCGGTGGCCTTCAGCCTCTCAGCCCCGAGGTTCTGGAACTCTATCCCCCAATTCCTTCGCTGCTTCCTCTCTTTCCTCCTTCAAGGCCGGTCTCAAGACCCTTCTCTTCAACCGTGCCTTTAGCTCCCCTCTCGACTCTCTACCCCCTCCTCGCTCCCTCCTTTCCCTCCCCTCACCCTGACCATTTCCCCCCAATGCTCGAGTCCTGACCCAACTGTACAGCGCCTTGGGACGTCCTCCCGACGTGAAAGGCGCTCTATAAATGCAATCTTGGTGTTGTTGTTGTTCCACCTCTCCCCTCCTCCCTCCTCTCTCTCCTCCCTCCCCTTCTCTGCCCCACCCCTCTAATCTCCCTTCTCCCCTTCTCTCCTCCCTCATCTCCTCTCTCCTCCCTTCACTCCTCTCCTCCCTCCTCTCCTCCTCCCTCCACTCCTCTCCTCCCCTCCCCTCTCCTCCACCTTTATTCCCCTCCGTTATCTTTTCTCTGTCCTTGCATTTTAAACCCTCCACAGTTGTGCTCCACTGAGACCGATTGCCCTGATGCCTCCGCTCGGCTGGCAATAGCCTTCTCCCTGTCCCCTTCCTGTCTCGCTCCACCATCAGTATCGAGCCTTCAGGCTTTCTGCCCCCACCCCCTGGAACTCCCTCCTGGAGCTCCTGTGCCTCACCCCCTCACTTGTCTCCTTCAAGACTCGTCTCAAGACCTTCTCATGTTGGTTATGGTTCGATGTTGTCTGAGTCTCTGTGTTCCTGACCAAAGCTGTTTCCCTTCTGAGCAGATACAGACGAGTGTGAGACTTATGGTGTTGCAACGTTCATTTCCGCACTGTGTGGTTCATACACACTTTGTCACAACGTACCCGGGTCCTACTACTGTACCTGTCAACAAGGCTACGTCAGTCCTTCTGGAACAACTAATTTCACCCAAAGGACAGAGTGCGAAGGTGAGCACAATTCTCTGTTGTACATTTTGAAACCAGGTATTAATTTATTGCTCTGTGTCTCTCTGGAGTTGACAGTCACAGCCTGATATTCTCTGTTGTATTCTCCATGTCTTTCTCCCCTCATCCCTCCTCTTGGGTAACGCAGGCTCACCCCCCCCACCACCCTCTCCCTCCCTCCACCCTCTGCGCCACCATCGCTGGGTATGGAAACTTCAGTATGCCCCAAACCTCTGCTCCTCCATCTCGTCCCCTTTTTTGTGCCTTAATCTTGACTCAAATCAAATCTAGCATAGTGGTTAGAAAGCTCGCCTCGCAAGCGAGAGGACCGTTAGGCAAGGGCAAAACCAAGACAAGTTTCCTTACTCCACACGCCTCTGTTTGCATAGCGGTCAGCAGGAACCCAGTTGTTGGTCAATTGATAATAATCCCTCCACTCAGTTACTCAAACCACAGATGTCTGTGGACACTGTATTCAATTGGCTGCCATGTTTCTCCCACAAAATACAGTCAATTCACTTTACAGTATGAAGCACTTTGAGATGTATCAACAATGTTGGGGAGGATAAGTTTGCAGAGCTACAGGGAGAGCGCGGGGCAGTGGGATTGAATTGGACAGCTCTGTTCAAAGAGCCGTCACAGACACGATGGACCGAATGGCCTCCTTCTGTGCTGTAAAATCCTATGATTCTTTGATTGTATGAAAATGACAAGGCGTGGTATGTCAAAAGCAAGGATTATTATTATTAAATCCCAACACACTGAGGTCACCTCCCTTCCTCATCAATGCTTCCTGATTTCACTCAAAATGGCCGAGCTCTAATTTTAAGATGATGTCCCCTCGGTCTGGATTCCTCCACCAGAGGAAACAGTGACTCTGTCTCACATCCTACCTCTGTGAATACACCTTCTGCCCTCTTCCCTTGCTTGGTAGAAACACCAATTCTAAATAAAAATACCAGTTCTATCCAGGTTTCACTGGCTCCCTATCACCGAACGGATTGGTTCAAGATCCTGACACTTGCCTCTCTGACCTGCTTACTCACCAAACCTTCCTGCAATTTGGTGTCTTGCTCCGCCACTGTCGAGCGCTCTGAGACGCAACCTTGTGTGAGGGGCGCTGTGTAAATGCAAGTTGCTGTTGTCGGTATTGTTGGCATCCAATCAAGTCTCTGTGCATCGCTCCAAGATGTGTCCCTCCTCGATGAAGAACCAGTGAGTATAAGCGTGAATTGATATAAAGTGTTTTTCCTCCCCACCTCCCTCCCCTCATCCCTCCCTTGCTTAGCCGTGTGTCTGACATGAGGAAGCTCATCACCATGCTCGAGTAATCAAAACTTTATTTAACCAAGGTTGTCCAACCTGTCCCATACTTTGAAAACTTGCAGGATAAAGTGGTTTTGGGGCTAAATTTGCGACAACACGTTGTTATGTCGTCAAAATATTTTGGGAAAAATATTCCATTCAGCACATTGGCATTCTGGAAAGGATTTCCTCCTCCATCCCCTGCCCCCTTTCCTTTCCTCCTTGCCCCCTTCCCCCTTGTCCGCTTTCCTTACCCCATTCTCCTCCTCTCCCACATATGGGCTTGCCGTTGGCATGAGCTGAGCAGAATTGCCCCCAATTCCTAGATCCTTCTGCAGTTGGACACCAAGACTGGCAGATTGAAGCGAACGAGTTGGCAGACACGCATGAGTGGCTCCTGCATGGAAATCTGGTGTGAGTGGGAGGGGGTTATGGGTGACATGGGCAGTCTGGCTGGTTTATACTAGGTGGCACAGTTGGCGCATTAGCTTGAGCTGAAGAGCGAAAGGAGCTCCGTTAGCCCCGACGGGCACAGATGGGCTGGTTGGCATGTGGGTGTGATTGAGGGTCTGCATGGGTAATTAGTGGGGCAATCCCAATGCATGGCAGTGCGGGCATGCAGTGAATGGGCACGTGGTGGGCATCTCACTGTTTAACAGCGGGCATGTTGATATAGATATATATAGCAAACTAGACAATGCTGCATTTTCTCAATTATCGAGTGAGGCCATTCTGCTCACCATCCTATAGCGTAGGGGTTAGAGCACTCGCTTCATAAGCAGAGGATCTGGGTTTGATTCCCAGGCAGGGAAAAACCTTACACAAATTTCCTTACTCCACACACACACCTCTGTTTAGCAAGCACTGAATAGGAATCCAGCTCTTAGGAAATTGACGGATTGCTTTCCGAGGATAATAATCCCTCAAAAAAAATAATAATTTGGTCCCTCAATCCAAGACTGTGCGCAATTGGCCGCCACGTTTCAACCACAAAACATACAGTCAATTAACTTTACAGTATATTCTGTGGAGGGCTTTGAGATGTCTCAACGATGTAATAAGGTGCTGTATTAAATGTAAAGATTAATATTATCATGCCCAGTCAGGCTCCTCGAAACAGTCTCTCTGTTTATTACATATCTTCTCCATTTATGTCGCAAAGAAAGTTTTTATACAAAATACAGAATTGTACCGATAAGTAGCAAATTAAGTTAAATACAAATAAAGGCAAGTCACTACATATAGGATGCAGGAACAGAAAATACATGTACTACATTGAAATGGACAGAACTTGCCAAGTGGCGGGGGGTGGGGGGAGCTGAGAGAGATTTAGTGACTTGTCACTCACTGTGTCACAACAGTGTGAGACAGCAATAAAAAACACAAACAGGATGCTCGGCTGAATTGTGAAATCTTTTGAGAACAGATCCCCAGAGGTCCCACTCGGACTGTACAGTGTCTGGTCCGGCTGCACCTGGAGCTGCATCACGTTCTGGTCACTGTGACATGAGGGGCTGCCCAGGTCCCAGAGACAGGGCAGAGGAGAGCAACGAGGATGGTCCCCAGTGTTAGAGCAATGAACTACGAGCAATGATTAGACAAGCGAGGGGGCTCTTCAGTTCTCAGAAGGTGTCTCAGAGGAGACCTTATAGAGGTGTGTAACATTGTAAATGGGATTGAACATTAAACTCAGATCAATACATTGGGATTTATTGAGACAGCGGAACACGAGGCCACGGGGTTAGAGTTGCAAAGGGTCAATTTCAGGACAGACACCATGAAGTGTTTCTTTACCCAGAGGGTAATTAATGACCGGAACAGTGTGGCCAGGAAGAGAGGTTGAGACCAGGACACTGGGACTCATTTAAACAGTAGCTCAATGCTGTGATGGGGGAACGGTCAGGTGGGTGTTGTGGAGGTGATGAGATCAGATGGGCCAAAGGGTCTTCTTCATCCAGACTGATCTTGTGTGTCTCAATGACAAGATAAGCTGCTATATCACATGCAAGGATTATTATTATTTCAACAAAACAAAAAAGATGGAAAAGCAGATGTGGCAGGAGCCAGCCCAGCTCTGACACCGAGCGAGGTATAGCATTGCTTATGAGAAGTGCAGTAGTGTAGTTCCTATAATTCCAATGATCTAACACAAGGGGAGTGAGTGAGTGAATGCACCAAGGGCATGAATTGCATTGCATGTTCTGTATGTTGGGATGGCTTTGATTCTTGGTTACAAATAACCTGACGTGAGGCTGCGTTACTGAGCCCCACCCTTCCACCAACTATCTACTGCCGTGTTCATAGCCAACGACGGCAAGTCTCATCACAATCCCTGCAATGGGGGATTTTGTTTATCGGATAATTGTTGATTGCCCGGAGTCTGTGGCATGTTCCGGGCAACATCCCCCTCCCTTCCTCCTCCTCCCCACTCATGTCCTGATATTAATCTGCCATCTGTGTAATTCTCTGTCACTGTCCGCCATTGAATCTGTGAATCATTTCCAAAGGAGATGCTAACTCCATACCAACCTGCCCACTACCTCCGCTCAATGGGCTCCGGCCTGCTCCATGTCTCCCGCCTGTCCTGCCCCACCATCGGCGGTCAGGCCTTCAGCCCCTCTGCTCCCACCCTTTGGAATTCCATCCCAGAGCCCCTTCGCCTTGCCCCCTCCTTTCCCTCCTTCAAGGTCCATGTCAAGACCATCCTCTTCGAGCATTGCAAAGATGTTCCTCCTAAACTCCCTTTCAAAGAGCTATATTAAACATTAATTAAAATATTAAGAGGAATATTTGTCCTTGTTCAAAATGTACCTTTTTGACAACGCTTTCGGTCGTCTTTAACTTCCCCTTCCCATCTGACCCGAACCCTCTCATTTCCCACCCCCAGCTCGGATGCCCAGCCAGCAGTGTTAAACACGTTGAGAAATGTAATTTCTATTGTATTGTATTCTGTTGTGTTGTGGAGTCCTGTAGCTCAGTGGTTAGAGCACTCGCACAAGAGGACCTGGGTTCGATTCCTGGCGAAACCTTGGGCAAGTTTCCTTACTCCACACGCCTTGATAATACCTCAAGAAAAAAAACAATAATAAATTGGTCACTTCAATCCATGACTGTTTGTGGGGCACGACTGTGTGCAATTGGCTGATGCATTTTGCCCACAAATATACAGTCAACTCACTTTACAGTATATTCTGTGAAGCACTTTGAGACGTTTAGAAAATGTGAAAAGTGCTACATCAAATGCAAGAAGGATTATTATTATTATTATTTATTCAAAGGGGGCGCAAGTATGCGAGTGAATGGGAGAGTGATGTTAGACTGGGTACCTCATTGAAAAAGTAACTGAGAACAATACTTAGGAGACAGCAGAACAAGAGACCACGGGTTTTAGAGTTGCAAAGGGGCAATTTCAGGACAGACACCAGGAAGTGTTTCTTTACCCAGGGCGTAATTAACGAGTGGTACAGGGTGGCCAGAAGGGGGGTTGAGACCAGGACACTGAGACAATGCTGCCATTGGCGATGGTTGGGTGTTGTGGAGGTGGTGAGATCAGATGGGCCGAAGGGTCTTCTTCATCCGAACCCATCTTGTGATCTATAGGGTTAACTCCATATGCATTATTCTCTGTCTCTCTTTCTCTCTCTGGAAATGAGATAAGCATTAAATCTTTGGTGAATTAAAAAGAGAATGGAGGGGTGCGGGAGAGGGGAATAGGAGGGAATGGGTAGCGTAGAATACAAACATGGGCGTGGACTCGTTGGGCTGAATGGCCTATTCCCATCGTATAGAGAGAATTGAGGGGAGACCTGATCAAGGTTTTTAAACTAACTCAATAGCGAGTAATTATTTCCACTGAGTCAGTAACTGGAGGGCATCTACTTACTAGATAACTAGCTACTGGATAGTTACTGGAAAGCTAGTTGGTAAATGAGCAAATGGGGAGGTTAAGGGAGATAGTCTCACACATAGAGTGGATAGGGTATGGAGCGCCTTGCTGGGAGCCAGGCACAATCCATATTGGTTTTCAACAGGGTTTAAAATGAAACAACCACAGGAGTGTACAATACAACAGATACTTATATAGCGCCGTTCACGTCGGGAGGATGTTTCAAAGCGCTCAGGCAGGTAAATGGGATGGAAAGGAATGCTCTGAAATGCTACCCTGCGTGGAGGGAGCTATATAAGCTTTTGTTGTTGCTGTGGAAAGGATTTCTCTTTAAAAAGAGCTGGCACAGACACAGTGAGCTGAATAGCCTTCTTCTGTGCTGTAAATTGCCGTGTTACTCTATAATTTTCGTTTCGCCCACAAAATACACAGTCAATGCGCTTTATGGTATATTCTGTGAAGCGCTTTGAGACATCCTGTCGACGCGATGAGGTGCTATATCTATCAAAGGCAAGGATTATTATTATGTTACTCTATGTACTTCAATGCCTCAACACAACACAATACAAACTTACATGTGCACGATCCTTTCATGCCGGGAGGACGTCCCAAGGCACTTAACCGTCCGAGCTTGGCACCCGAGCTGGGAGTCAGCAACACAATGGCATTTCGGTGGCTGATAGGGGCCTTTTTTCATATTTATTGCAGAACTTAATGAATGTGTTGAAGTTCCAAACATCTGTGGGGCCAACGCCTTGTGTCATAATACACTTGGGAGCTTCTCCTGTCAGTGCAGACAAGGATTCTTTTACATTTCAGATGCATTTTCAGGGTGTGTAGGTAAGAGTGCTACTGAGTGGGCAGTCACCCCTTTACGAGTCGCTGTAAGCTCGGATATTTGCGTTTGATGTGATTTTTTATTCCCTTCGGTGGGACGTTTCATAGTGGTTCACACAAAGGGCTGACTGTTCTGTATTGGGGTGTGTGGGGGGGGGGGGTTGGGTTCTGAATTGAGCCAGCGCTGAAATGTACGATCACATGTTTTTTTGGGGAGTGGGGGAGAGGGAAGAATGTTGATGTTGAGAGAGCAGGAAAATTCCATCCTCTGCCTAAGGTGACATGGAACCTTTTGATACTAAAGCTCCCCTCGCTCATCAAACAGCCGGCCTCACATCCCCCACCACAGCTCAGCCATTGTGCCCTGGCTCTCTGGAACTCCATCCAGAATCCCTCTGTCTCACTCCCGACCCCACCCACACCCTCTCTCCTTACCTCAACCCCACCCACACCCTCTCTCCTTACCTCAACCCCACCCACACCTTCTCTCCTTACCTCAACCCCACCCACATCCTCTCTCATTACCTCAACCCCACCCCACACCCTCTCTCCTTACCTCAACCCCACCCACACCCTCTCTCCTTACCTCAACCCCACCCACACCCTCTCTCCTTACCTCAACCCCACCCACATCCTCTCTCATTACCTCAACCCCACCCCACACCCTCTCTCCTTACCTCAACCCCACCCACTCCCTGTCTCCTTACCTCAACCCCACCCACTCCCTGTCTCCTTACCTCAACCCCACCCACTCCCTCTCTCCTTACCTCAACCCCACCCACACCCTCTCTGCCTTATCTCAACCCCACCCGCACCCTCTCTGCCTTATCTCAACCCCACCCACACCCTCTCTGCCTTATCTGAACCCCACCCACACCCTCGCTGCCTTATCTCTTCAACCAAAATCTCGGTTCATCGAACTTTGATAGCTTCTCCCCGGCTCGAGCTCGCAGTCAGTTGTGTGAAGCACTTGGAGACGTTTTCCCGATAGGGAAGGCATGCCAGTCATTGTTCGCCGTTGATCATTGTGTGGCCTGTAGATTGAGAAGACCCGGGTTCGATAATAATCGCTGTGTGCAATTGGCTGCTGCATTTCACCCAAAGAATACAAAGTCCATTCACTGGACAGTATATACTGTGAAGCGATTTGAGACGTCTCGAAGATGTGATAAGGCGCTATATCAAATGCAGGGATTATTATCAGTAGAAGTAGTATTGTTACCCTGAAGCACCGGGAGCGGGGGGGGGGGGGCTGTGGAATGACTTGGGCCAATAGAAAAGTGTGGAAATATTTGCCAAAAATTGTGGAGCTTTCGCCCGCTCCTGCGGGAAAAGTACAGATGAGTTTGATCGATTTTCCGGAAAATTGTAGGGTTAATTGGTGCTATTTGGAGGCGCATTTTGTGAAACAATTTGGATGAAATCTATCGGCATATATTTCCTGAACATATAGTCATGTTTAAAATACTAAAAATGTTAAGTTGAATAGTAAAGCACTTACCAATATTCACCGAGGCCGGGCGCCGAGCTTCGCCGATTTTCTGCTCGCGCTGCTTCCGTGATCCCAACACTCCCTGGCCTCTGGCCTCTGTGTCAGAAGGTTGGACTTGGAATGCTCCAATGCAGTGATGGTGAGTGTGAGTGAAGGTGGGGGGTAACTGATAACTGGAATAGGGTGGCCAGGAAGGGGTGGTTGAGGCCAGGACACTGGGACTCGTTCAAAAAGCAGCTCGATACTGTGATGGGAGACAGTCGGGCGGGTGTTGTGGAGGTGATGAGATCAGTCGGGGTGAAGGGACTTCTTCATCCAAACCCATCTTGGGATCTTATGAAGGCTGAAGTGGACCTCTTCATTGCTCGCCTTTTGTGTTCATTTACTGCCCTCTGGAGGAAAGAAAGCGTTGGTGCAACGTGAAAGACCGGGTCCATGCCATCTGTGCAGTCTATGAGCTATTCAATAGTAAAGAGCTGTGTTCAGGTGGACATTCATGATTCCTGTGGCACTGTTTGAAAAGAGAAGGAAGTTTTCTCTCTCTCCCGGTGTACTGGCCAACAGTCCAGTTGAAATCAGTCGTTCACTTGTGGGAAGTCGCTGTGTATAAAGTGACTGGAGTTCCCCCCACACAAACATACAGTCACTCCACTTTGCAGTGTGTCCTGTGAAGCACGTTGCGCCTGTCCTCCCAATTTGAAATGTTCTGTAAGGATTATTATAAGTATTATTTATTAATCATCTCCCCCAACGTTGTCCTGGCTGTGATCGGCCAACTCAGAGTTGCTATGAGTGTCACCTGGACGTGGGTCAGTTACCAGCTGGAGCCTCCACACCTGTAACTTGGATTCCTTCTTATTCACTTATATTATACACAGTCACTACGCTACACAATACATCTTCAGAAGCGATCCGAGACGTTTTAACGACGGCAGATAGGGTGAAATTCATGTTTCCTATTCCTGTTGGATCACCGTGACTATTAATGTTAACCCCAAGGTGACAATTCTCTTGTCCCAGATGTATGAATGCATCAGCCCATTGTTGCCTTCAAACTGTGGAACCCGAGAGACATCTCAGCCTGGCTCAGTTGGTAGTGCTGTTACCTCTGAGTCAGAAAGTTGTGGGCTCGAGCCCCCCATGTCAGGCTTTGCAGCCTATAGAGACTAAGCTGATGCTCCAGTGCAGTGCTGGGTGGGGGGGAAACGCTGCATTGTCAGAGGTGCCGTCCTTCAGGTGAGACGTTAAACCGAGCTCCTGTCTGTGCCCTGGTCAGGTGGATGTTAAAGATCTCACAGCGCTGTTGGAAAAGAGAAGGGAGTTTCTCCGTCACTCACGGTGACCTGGCCGACAATCCCCTAAATGCAACTGGTCTCTCGCTCCATGGCTTTTTGTGGAAATTTGTTCTGTGCAAAATTGGTTGCCATGTTTCGCCCACAAAACACATGGTCACTTTACACCAAATCCTGTGAAACATTTTAAGACGTCTCAATGATATGATGACATGAGTGACCCCGACACATGCCTGGCCTTCCCTCAGTGCTGTCTCATATCCAGAGTAGAATGAGGCTGCTTTGAAAGCTGGAAAGTAAGAAAGGGAGAGGAAGAGAAAAAGAGAGAAAGAAAAATAGAGGAAGAAGGAAAGAGAGAGAGAGCAAAAAAGGAGAAAAAACAAACAAACTTGTATATTGATCAGTCCCCTTTCTTGAGCTGATTTTGGAGCTGTGAACCTTTATCATCAGATGTTTTTATTACAGATATCAATGAGTGTCAGTCCAGCCCGTGTGGCTCCAACGCAACTTGTCACAACACAAACGGAGGTTTCCGGTGTGCGTGTGACCGAGGATTTGTCTCCGGAACAGCTTCTTTCAACACCACAATGACTTATTGTAAAGGTGAAGACTTGACTGTCCCTCTCAGACAATCCCACAGCGATGGCACTGCACTTCTGTTTGGCTTTGTGCTTCCTTGACATCTGCTGTCGTTGCTCCATATCTGTCCCGTCCATGGAAATGGGCAACACAGTTGGAGGCCTTTTGGCCGATTGTTTGTGCCAGTGTTTGCTCCTCCAACAAACCATCCCCCCATATCCCCATTCCCTGCTCCTTTCCCATTCCTGCAGTAGCCTTCCTCTGCTATGTGCAAATTGGCTTCTGCCTTCGCCTGCAAGTGCACAGTCACTACACTTTACTGTGAATCAGGTGGAATGCTTTGTGACATCCTTGCTATGTGGAACGTGTGATATCAAATACAAAAATTATTGTTAAATCTCTAAAGTTCTGGATAACCATGTATTCGGGATCAAGGTTGTAGGACAAACCGCTTTGGGAATGCAACCTCTGGCTTATTTTCTGGGTGAACTACATGAGAGAGACAGTAAATCAAGCTCCCCATCCGTGCCCTGTTCAGGTGCCTGGTAATGATCCCTGTGGCACTGTTCGAAAAGAGAAGGAAGTTTTTCCCTCTCTTCTGTCTCTCCCTCTCTCTGTCTCTCCCCCTCTCTCTCTCTCTCCCTGGCAATCCCCCAGATCAAATCGATCGTTCACTTCATGGCTGTTTGTGGGATGTCGCTGCGTACAAAGCTGCTGTAGTGTTCACCCACACAAACACACAGTCACTGCACTTCGCAGCATGTCTTGTGAAGTGCTTTGGGGTGTGCTGCTAATGTGAAACATGCTGTACCAATGTAAGGATTATTATTAGTATTATTTATTAATCATCTCCCCCAACGTTGTCTTGGCTGGGATCGGCCAACTCAGAGGTGCTATGAGTGTCACCTGGACTTGGGTCAGTTACCAGCTGGAGCCTCCACACCTGTAACTTGGATTCCTTCTTATTCACCTACATTGTACACAGTCACTCCACAATACATCTTCAGAAGTGACCCGAGACATTTTGACGACAGCAGATAGGGTGAAATTCATGATTCTTTTTGCCTATTGATCACTGTGCCTACTAAGGTTAACCCCAAGGTGACAATTCTCTTGTCCCAGATGTACGAATGCATCAACATTTTGCTGCCTTCAAACTGTGGAACGCGAGAGACATCTCAGCCTGGCTCGGTTGGTAGTGCTGTCGCCTCGGAGTCAGAAAGTTGTGGGCTCGAGCCCCCCATGTCAGGCTTTGCAGCCTATAGAGACTAAGCTGATGCTCCAGTGCAGTGCTGGGTGGGGGGGAAACGCTGCATTGTCAGAGGTGCCGTCCTTCAGGTGAGATGTTAAACCGAGCTCCTGTCTGTGCCCTGGTCAGGTGGAAGCTAAGGATCCCACAGCGTTGTTGGAAAAGAAAGGGAGATTGTCTCTCTCCCCCAGTGTCCTGGCTGACAATCACCCAAATACAATTGGTCTCCCACTCCATGGCTGTTTGCGGGATGTTGCTTTGCGCAAAACTGTCTGCCGTCTTTCGCTCACATTAATACAGTCAAGTTACAGCAATTCCTGTGAAGCTCTTTGAGACGTCTCAATGACATGTTGACATGTTTGACCCCGTGCTCCCATCAGTAATGTCTCGTATTCAGAGTAGAATGAGGCTGCTTTAGAAGCTGGAAAGAAAGCAAGCAAAGGGGAGAGAAAAAAACAAAGAAAGAACAAGAAAGAAAGAGCGCGGAATAGAAAAAGAGAGATAGAGGAAATAGATAGAGATAGAAAAAGAAAGCAAGATAGAGGAAGAAGGAAAAAGAGAGAGAGAGAGTGCAAAAAGAGAGGAGAACGATAAACAAACTTGTATTTTTATGAGTTCCCTTTCCTGGGCTTATTTCGGAGCTGTGATCCTTTATCATCAGATGTTTTTATTACAGATATCAATGAGTGTCAGTCCGTCCCGTGTGGATCCAACGCAACTTGTCACAACACAAAGGGAGGTTTCCGGTGTGAATGTGACAAAGGGTTTGTCTCCAACACTGGAACACCTTCTTTCAACACCACAATGAATTACTGTAAAGGTGAAGACTTGACTGTCCCTCTCAGACAATCCCTCAGCGATGGCACTGCGCTTCTGTTTGGCTTTGATCTTCCTTGACATCTGCTGTCGTTGCTCCATATCTGTCCCGTCCATGGAAATGGGCAACACAGTAGGAGGCCTTTTGGCCCATTGTTTGTGCCAGTGTTTGCTCCTCCAACAAACCATCCACCCATATCCCCATTCCCTGCTCCTTCTTCATGTCCTGCAGTCGCCTTCCTCGGCATGTGCCCGGCTCGTATCCCTGTGGAGATCATTGCATGTACTGTTTGTGCTCTGGGAGCTACACTGTGTGAGGGGCAGTGTATAAATGCACGTTGGTGTTGTTTGGCTTTGAGTGTGGCTATCGAAAGCTTTATCGCAATGTATGTCTGAGGGTGCGTCTTTGACCCTTGGTTTCTTAAGAATAAGATGAAATCATTCTTGTTGCAACAATGCACTGTACACTGACTGCCGTCCTTTGGATGAAACTTTAATCCGAGGTCTCGTCTGTCTGTTCAGGTGGATGTCAAAGATCCCACGGCGCTATTCGAAAAGAGAAGGAAGTTTCTCTCTCCCAGTGTCCTGGCCGACGATCCCCCAGACACAATTAGTCACTAATAATAATAATAATAATCCTTGCATTTGATATAGCGCTTTTCACGTCGGGAGGACGTCCCAAAGCGCTTCATAGAATATACTGTAAAGTGAATTGACTGTATATTTGTGGGCGAACGCGGCAGCCAATTGCACACAGCAATGTCCCACAAACAGTCGTAGATTCAAAATGACCAATTTATTATTTTTTTTGTTTGTTTTTTGGAGGGATTATTATTAGGCTCTGTGTGGAGTAAGGAAACTTGCCCAAGGTTTGGCCCTCTGCCTGGGATTGAACTCAGGTCTCTCACTTGCAAAGCGAGTGCTCTCACCACTGAGCTACAGGACTCCACAACTCCATGGCTCTCTGTGTGACATGACTGTGTGCAAAATTGGCTGCTGTCTTTTCTCACAAAACACAGTCACTGCACTTTACAGCGAATCCTCAAAATGCACGGATTAATATTATTATTAAGAAGAAGAATTCATAATACAAAGCCGACCCCCAGGTGTGCATTTCCCTCTCAACACTAGGCTCCATGGACCGATCACCCCGATCCTCACCAGGCTTCACTGGCTCCCCATCCCCCAGAGGATCGAGTTCAAGATCCTTGTCCTCACCTTTAAAGCCATCCACGGCATTGCTCTGCTCCACCTCTGTGACCTCCGAGAACCATACCAAACTGTCCACTCCCTCTGCTCAGCGGCCACTGGCCTGCTGCACGTCCCCGCCATGCCCACGCCACCATTAACGGTCAGGCCTTCAGCCTTTTTGCCCCCACCCTCTGGAACTCCATCCCAAGCCCCTCATCCACGCTCCCTCCTATGACTCCTTTCAAGGCCCATTTCAAGACCCTCCCCTTCGACCTTGGCTTTGATCAGCCTTCCATCTTCACCCCCTTGACACCAACTTGCAGGTCAGATCCAAATCCTTGACTGCCCAGCCCCTTGGGACATCCCCCCCCAAGAAATGCAACGTATCAATGCAATTTGTTGTTGTTGCTGTTCAACAATGTTGAGAGAATCTGGAGGCCTTTTAGGCTTAAAAGAAGATGTCTTAGAGTTGGCCATGTAGAGATGTACAAGAATTTTCATGGGATGGCATGGCCTGGACGCTGGACTCATTGAAGAAACCTCTTGATGCTGTTAATGGGTGGATGGTTGGACGGATGTTGTCGAGGTGATGAGATCAGATGGACTGCAGGGACTTCTTCATCCAAATCCATCTTGTATCTTATGTGCGTGGTCAAAGAGGAAGTCATTGAGACAGACCATAAATTATATGAGGGAGGGAGGTAGTCAGTTGAAATCCAGGGTGGAGATAGTGTGGGTCAAAGAACCATACAATTACCAAACTTATAGTCCATGCTAAACGCATCTTTTGATCTTATCACAGAAAGTCCACAGTCCCTGAAACTGTGGCTGTTTTTACACAAACAACAATTACTTGGATTTTCTTATTACAGATCGCGACGAGTGTGAAAGCAGCCCATGTGGCTCCAACGAAACTTGTCACAATACGGAGGGAAGTTTCCACTGCACGTTTGATCCAGGTTCTGCCTCCCGCAACAACACAACAAATCACTCTGAAGGTAAAATTGCCCTCTAGTCAATCTCAGAGCGATGGCGCTGTACTCCTGTTGGAATTCTGCTCCCATCCTTTGGTATTCCACCTCACAGTCCCTTCGCGTCACTCCATCCCCTGTCTCCTTTAAGGAACGACTTAAGACCTTCCTCTTTGACAGCGCATTCAGTCACCCTCTTAACCTTACCTTCCCTGCCTTCCATCCCTCCTAATCCCAAACCCCAGCTCAGACACAAATCCCTGACTGACAATGCCTTGTGACGTCCTCCTGATGTGAAAGGCGCTGTGTAAATGTAATTTGTTGCTTCGTTGTAATCAATCCCAGAGCAATGGCGCTGTACTTCTGCTTCTGGTTGTTCAGTTTGAAATCAAATCCTTTCGAAGCCGGGAAGCCAGTGGAGCCTGGTGAGGATTGGGGTAATTGAGGTGGGGAGCTTGGTATGGGTGAGGATAAGGTGGGTCGCAGATTGGAGTCTTTGAAGTTTCTTTCCTGATTGGAAATGCAATCATACCGCCTCTCGGCCTCCCTAACGTGTTCAGTTTATCTAATCACTTAATAATATCACATCATAGCACAGATTTACATTTACGCAGTGTCTTTCATGTCAGGAAGCCACCCCCACTCAGCTAACTTGGATCTTGGGTACTGAGGGCCAAGAGATGGAGAGAGAGACTGAGTGATGAGCAAGAAAGAGAGAGACAAGGAATAGAGAGAGAGAGAGAGAGAGAGGGGGGGAGAGAGTGTAAAGGATGAGAAATGGAGATAGATATAGATGAAGGAGAGACTGAGGAATAAGAGATGAAGAGAGAGAGAAAGACGGAGAGTGAGAGAGCAAGAGAGAACACATTGAGGTATAAGAGAGAGAGAGAGAGAGAGCTGACCAGAGATAGAGGGAAAGATACACTGAGAGACAGGAGATAGAGAGACACTTGTAAAATGCCCAGAGATTGTGTTGAAGAATAATATCACCACTCTTCGCTCGGAGCTCTGATCGGTCCTCATTGCGACCACCCCACCATCCACATCCATCCTCATTGTACGTGGAGCTGTCTGACTTGGGTTTATTGTATTACAGACGGATCTGGCTGCTCATCCAAGAATGAAACTAAATACCCTTCAATAAACGTAAGTCACCCACATCCTTCTTTCCTTTGATGTAATGCGTCGATGTATAACCAATGGAACTCACTGCAAACAAGCCTTGGTTGAAGCAGAAAGCATCAGCATGTTTAAGAGGAAACTTTATATCACAACAGGACTTGTAATATTAATTCTTTCATTTAATATAGTGCCTTGTGAACCCCACCATCCTCACCCAGATCTACTGACTCCCGAGGACAGAGTTCAAAATCCTCGTCCTCGCCTTCAAAGCCTTGCTCCTCCCTACTTCTATGACCTGCTGACTCCATACCAACCCTTCCGCTTCCTCTGCTCAGTGGGCTCCGGCCTGTTCCACACCCCCCGCCTGCCCACCCCTACCGTTGGCGGTTGGGCCTTCAGCTTCTTTACCCCCCCCACCACCCTTTGGAACTCCATTCCACTTTGCCTCTCTCCCTTCCTTGCCCCCTTCAAGGCCCATCTCAATACCTTCTTCTTTGACCGTGCCTTCGGTCACCCTCTCACCCCCACCTTCCCTGCCCTCCGTCCCTCCTGATCCCAACCCCCAGCTCGCCTCCATATCCTGACATGAAAGGCTCTGCGTAAATGTAATTTGTTGTTGTTTATTGTTGTTGTCACATTGTCGAGACATCTCAAAGTGCTTCACAGAATTGTTACTGTGAAGTGTAGTGACTGTGCATTTGCAGGTAAGATTGATGCATAGACGAAAGGAGAAGGGAATCAAGGAGGGGTGAGCGGTGGGAGAAGGAGAATGTATGGAGTGTAAACTCTGGCATGGACTAGACGGGCCAAATGGCCTATTTCCACACTGTAAAGCTTCCCTGTAATTCCTGATCTACAGTTGGTTACACGTTCCTTGTATTATAATTGATAACTCTCCCAATTTGATGTATCAAAACAGTAGAACAACAACGACAACAAAATGACATGTGTATAATGCCTTTCATGTCGGGAGGACATCCCAAGGCACTGGACGGTCAGAGTTTCAGACACAAGCTGGGCGTCAGGATTAATAAATAATAATAATAATCCTTGCATTTGATATAGCGCTTTTCACGTCGGGAGGACGTCCCAAAGCGCTTCACAGAACACACTGTAAAGTGAATTGACTGTATATTTGTGGGCGAACGCGGCAGCCAATTTCGCACAGCAATGTCCCACAAACAGTCGTAGATTGAAAATGATCAATTTATTATTGTTTTTGGTTTTGGAGGGATTATTATTAGGCTCTGTGTGGAGTAAGGAAACTTGCCCAAGGTTTCGCCCTGACCTGCCTGGAATTGAACTCAGGTCTCTCGCTTGCAAAGCGAGTGCTCTACCACTGAGCTACAGGACTCCACACTCTACAGGATTGGGGAGGTTTAGAGCGGGGGGGGGTGATCAAAAGCACGATCGAAGAGGAGGGTCTCGAGATGGAGGCAATGGAGGTGGAGGGACTGTGTAATGGAATTCCAGAGGGTGGGGGCAGAGTTCCAGCGGATAGGGGCAGACAGGACATAGGTTTAGAGTTGCAAAGAGGCAATTTCAGGACAGGCACCAGGAAGTTTTTCTTTACCCAGAGGATAATTAACAAACTAAAAGCTATCTCATCAAACTAACAGAAAAGGCTTTCATTAACGCAAGAAAAAGTGGAAATCCAATGGACTGGGAGAGCTATAAATAACAACGAAGAGATGCAAAGAAAATAATAAGAGGTGGACAAAAAACTTGTAAGGAATATCAAGGACAATGGTAAAAAATTTCATAATATATTAAGAGAAAGAGAGTTGTAAAGGGAATGTGGGCTGATAAAGACAGATGTAGGTGAGACTATAATGGACAACAGACTTGTTGAATAAATACTTTACTTCTGTTTTCACAGTAGAGGAAGAGGATAAAATACCAGCAGCACAAGGGAACCTAATAATAAGCCAAAGAGAAGTACTAAGTGGATTTATTATAAAATAATGGGACGAAAGATAGACACATCTCCAGGACCTGGTAGATTCCACCCCAGGGTATTAAATGGGGAGGGGATTGCATTGCAGATGCATTTGTCGTAATTTTCCAAAGCTCTCTATATTCGGGCATTGTGCCCTGGGATTGGAAAATTGTAAATGTCATTCCATTATTTAAGAAGGGAGTGAGGGAGAAACCAGGTAACACTGGAATGTCTCATCAGGGATGGAGTGACTGAGAACTTGGACAAGTACGAGCAACAACGACAACTTGCATTTCTTTAGTGCCCTTCATGTGGGGTAGAATCTCAGAGCACTTCAACAAATCAAACATGGATTTGTGAAGGGTAGGTCATGTCTGACAAATCTAATTACATTTTTTGAAGAGGTACAGAACAGGGTTGAAGGACTGAATGGCCTACTCCTGTTCCTATGTTTCTATGTGCTATTATGACCGGAACAGGGTGGCCAGTAAGTGGGGTTGAGGCCAGGATACTGGGACTCGTTTAAAAAGCAGCTGGATGCTGTGATGGGGGGGGTGTTGTGGGGGCGGTGAGATCAGGTGGGCCGAAGGGACTTCTTCTTATGGATTGATCTTGTGTCCGAAGTCAAAGGGATAGAAAAACTGTGATATTACAGAGCAGAAGGTCTCAAGGCAATGAGTGTTAAGAAATTTGGGTCTGTAGGGTTCACAGCATGTAATACATGTGGAAACCCGTCACTGTGCTTACTATATTCAAACCAGCCTGAGACTTCCACGTATGCCACCTGCACACTCCTGCGTGCCACCTACACGTGTCTCTGTGCCAACAGGAGATCAACTTTGCTGGTCAAATGGAAAACATAAATAACTGTAAGGACCACACAGACTGTCACCAGCAGATCTCGAAGCTGCTGCAAGACGTCAAGAAGCATGTCCTGATGCTCGCGCGCACCTTAGGTCATGAGGAGAAACAGAATTTCTCCTCCAGCCTGTTTGGTAAGTATTAATAATAATAATCCTTACATTTGATATCGCGCCTTATCATGCAGAGAGAAACTCCCTTCTCTTTTCCAACGCTGCAGTATTTTGTATCATACACGTGATCCGGGCACGAACGGGAGCTCGGTTTAGCATTTCATCGGAAGGACGGCACCTCCGACAATGCAACGCTCCCCCCAGCACTGCGCTGGAGCTTCAGCCCAGACTGTGTGAGTTCAAAGTCCTGTAGATCAGTGGTTAAAGCACTCGCTTTGCAAGTGAGAGACCTGAGTTCAATTCCCGGCAGGTCAGGGCCAAACCTTGGGCAAGTTTCCTTACTCCACACAGAGCCTAATAATAATCCTCCAAAACCAAAACAATAATAAATTGGTCATTTTCAATCCACGACTGTTTGTGGGACATTGCTGTGCGCAATTGGCTGCCGCGTTCGCCCACAAATATACAGTCAATTCACTTTACAGTGTGTTCTGTGAAGCGCTTTGGGACGTCCTCCCGACGTGAAAAGCGCTCTATCAAATGCAAGGATTATTATTATTAAAGTGCTGATTGTTGGGGCCTTGAACCCACAACCTTCTGATGCGTGAGCCAGGCTGATACACTGACATGGCCAAGCTGTGTGGGTTTAGCTGGTTAGACTCCAGCTGTTACCCCAACGCACACTCTGGGATCCCCCCAAGCCTTGGCTCTCGCCAACCTGCGCCTAATACTTCCCGGAATTAGGTAGACAGGATGCGTGCCTCCAGGGAGAAAGGGCAAGAGAGAGAGAGAGAGCGTATTCCAACAAACTATCTCTGGGATTTCCATGTGTACAACAAATATATATAAATATTTCTAATATATATTAATGATCTGGACTTGGGCATAGAGAGCACTATTTCCAAGTTTGCAGATGATACCAAGTTAGGTCGGGTAGTAAATAGTGAAGCAGATTGTGACGGAGTGCAGGCAGACATACACAGAATGGTGGAATGGGCTGACATGTGGCAGATGGATTTCAATGTGGATAAGTGTGAGGTGATACACTTAGGGAGGAAAAATGATAGGAGGCAATATAGGCTTTGTAGCTCAATCTGAAAGGGGTGAACGTACAGAGAGATCTGGGCGTTCAAGTAAGCGATTCATTGAAGGTGGCAGAGCAGGTAGATAGGGCAGTAAAAAGGGCATTTGGTGTCCTGAGCTTCATTAGTAGGGCATAGAGTATAAGAGTAGGGGTTATGGTTAATCTGTACAAAACACTGGTTAGGCCTCAGCTGGAGTACTGGATCCAGTTCTGGGCACTGTACCTCAGGAAGGACATTAAGGCACTGGAAAGGGCGCAGAGGAGATTCACGAGAATGATACCAGGAATGGGGAACCTTAGCTATGAGGACAGTGGAGAAGTTAGGACTTTCCCATTTGTGCAGAGAAGGTTACTCGGGGACCTGATAGAGGTCTTCAAGATCATGAAAGGTTTCGACAGGCGAGATAGGGAAAAGCTGTTTCCGCTGTAGGTGTGTCTGTGACTCGTGGTCACAGTCTTAAAATATCTACCAAAAGAAGCAGAGGGGAGGTTAGAAGAAATGTTTTCACTCAGCGAGTTGTTGGAATTTGGAATGATCCGCCCGAAAGGGCAGAGAAGTCCGATTCGATAACAGCTTTTAAGAGAGAACTGGACAGGTATCGGGGAAGACGGGTTTGTGCGGTTATGGGGATTGGGGTTAGTGAAAGTGACGCTCTGTCAAAGAGCCGCACAGACTCGATGGGCCGAATGGCCTCCTTCTGTGCCGTAACATTCTACGAATCTATGAATCTATGAATAAAACAACAACAACAACTAAATTACATTTATAGAGCGCCTTTCGCCTGTGTAGGCGGAATGTGTGGAATTCTCAGCTTGGTTTGGAGATTCTTAAGCAATGGTGATGGACTTCTGCATGTGTCAGACGCCCGGCCGACCAAAAATAAATGGGCCAAATGGCCTTCTCTGACCTGTACAGTCTATGAGCTTTGTGGAGCCCCGTAGCGTTGTTGTTAGAGCATTTGCCTTGCAAAGCAGGAAGCCGCAATTTGATTTCTTAGGCAAGTTTCCTCACACCACGCACTTTTGTTTATCTAACAGTAAGTAGGAATCTGGTTGTCAGTTGATTGGTGGATCGCTTTCTGGGGATAATAATCCCTTAAAAATATATAAAAATAATAATCCGGTCGTTTAATCCATGACTGTTTGTGGGACACCGCTATGTGCAATTGGCTGCCCACAAAATGTATAGTCAATTCACTTTACAGTATGTTCTGTGAAGTGCTTCGAGGTGTCTCCACAATGTTATAAGGTGCTACACAGGAGAAACTATTTCCACTGGCGGGTGGGTCGGTAACCCGAGGACACTGATTGAAAATAGTTGTTAAAAGAGACAGAGGGGAGGTGAGGAGAAAGTTTTTCACACTGTGAGTTGTTCGGATCTGGAATGCGTTGCCTGAAAAGATGGTGGAAGCCGATTCGATAACAGCTTCTAAGAGAGAAGTAGATAATTATTTGGGGAGGATAAATTTGCAGGGCTTTGGGAGGGAGTGGGGTTGATTTGGAAGCTCTTTTCAAAGAGCCGACACAGACACGAACGGCTGAATGGCCTCCTTCTGTGCTGTATAATTCTATGATTCTATGACATCAAATGCAAGGATTATTATTATTATTATTAACAGAGAATAGAGTTGAGGGATGTGGGACTGGGGACAGGATCGAGGATGGGACTCGTGTGGGATGTAAATACTAGTTGGACTGGGATGGGCTGAATGGCCATTTCTGAGCTAAACAGTCTATGAATCTTTAAGCTTTCCCGCTGCTTGTCCAACTGGGTACACTGTAAGGTTATGGTTAAAATCATTGTTTGATACATAATGTGTGTGTAAGGACTGGGAGCAATATCTTGATTGATCTTAAGGAATGTGTTTTAAAACTTGGGCCAGAAAAGGGGACTTGAGGTCTGTTGGTTTGGGTTCTATGACACATTTGATAGGGATGGATGTTGTTCATTTCCTTATTGGGAAGATTGGGGTCTAACAGTCATGTGTGATATCCCTCGGATAGAACATTGTCCCGATTAATTGAACTCTTGGTGCCTTGAAATCTGGTCGGGAGAAGATTTTATGACTTCAAGATGCGAATTAAGACAATTAACTGGAGGAAGGAACTCCCAAATTCCTGAGATTAAACCTTGATAAACCTATAGGGTTTCCTGACTAAGGAAATGTAAATGGATGAACCAGTCTGGGGATAGGATCATCCAATTGAATTGTGGATTTGATTGGACAAAACAACCTTTAAATTCCTATTTTGGTTGTGAGGGTCACATGAACTAAATTAGGGTATAAATAAAACGGGTAATTTTGAAATAGTTGGAGTCGTGTAGTGGGTCAGTGACCTTCCCAGTGGAATTGATATCGATTCTATTGTATCTACGGTCTCAGTTTTAAGAATATGTTAAGCTATTTGTATTGCTTAATAAACCTTGGATTATTACAACACCATATCGATCGTCTCCTTCCAAATCTCTTACATTACAACACCCTAGCTGTTAGCGCTTTGCCTCTAATCCTGCCTCGCAGGATTTGAACCAGTTTGAACAGGGAGAGAATTTGTGTGCAATTTGTTTATCGTTTCCAATTCTAATTCGCAAACCATAAATAGTGTTTACAGAAATAGCACTGTGCGAGTGATGGAACTGTCACACAAATCTGGATCTGCGCTATGCAACGGAGCATCAGTTACAAACCGTGCAGTTACGCTAAGCCAATTTGAGGAAACGCAAACTATTCCACCCCATTGCAAAAGGCTGGTGGAAGCAGATTCGATAGTAATAATAATAATCATAATCCTTGCATTTGATATAGCGCTTTTCACGTCGGGAGGACGTCCCAAAGCGCTTCACAGAACACACTGTAAAGTGAATTGACTGTAAATTTGTGGGCGAACGCGGCAGCCAATTGCGCACAGCAATGTCCCACAAACAGTCGTAGATTGAAAATGCCAATTTTATTATTGTTTTTGGTTTTGGAGGATTATTATTAGGCTCTGTGTGGAGTAAGGAAACTTGCCCGAGGTCTGGCCCTCTGCCTGGAATTGAACTCAGGTCTCTCACTTGCAAAGCGAGTGCTCTAACCACTGAGCTACAGGACTCCACAGGCAAGATAGTAGCTTTCGAAAGGGAATTGGATAGTTACTTTAAAAATTTGTGGTGCTGTGGGGTAAGAGCGGAGGCGTGGGACTAGTTGGTAGTTCTTTCAAAGAGCCGGCACAGGCCCCCAATGGGTCCCCCAATTGATCCAGCGCCTAATCACATCTTCAAGACACCTAAAAGCACTGCACAGGTTATACTTTAACATTAATTGATTATGTATTTTGTGGGCGAAACCTGGCAGCCAATTGCACACAGTAGTGTCCCACAAACAGTCGCGGATTGAAGTGATCAATTTATTGTTTTTGGAGAGATTATTACCCCCAGAAAAATGATCCACCAATTGACTAACAACCGTTGTTCCGACTTACTGCCGGGTAAACAGGTGTGTGGAGTAAGGAAACTTGCAAAACATTTTTAACACAGGTCCTCTCGCTTGCAACGCGAGTGCTCTAACCACTGAGCTGCAGGACTCCACTGTAACTAAACTGTAGTGACTGTGTCACTAGGCCATCGCAATGCAGGTTGGACCACAGGTTTGTGGGCCACAGGTTTCCCACGGCTGCTACGCACAGTAACCTTCATGGTTGGTAACCCTCTCGCCTTCACGTCTGAAGGTTACGGGTTCACACCCCTTTGTCGCTGTTTTGAACTCATGTTCTGAGGGTCCTCCTGACATGAAAGGCTCTGTATCAAATGGAAAGATTATAGTTATTTTATTTATATTCTAAACAACAAGAGCTTATTGCGGTTTCAGCTGGTTAAGCTCCAGCAGTCGCCCAACCCACACTCAGGTGTTCTCAAACTTCACAAGATCATAAGATGGGTTCAGATGAAGAAGACCCTCCGGCGAATCTGATCTCATCACCTCCAGAACATCTGGCCGACTGCCCCCATCACAGCATCGAGCTGCTTTTTAGTTGAGACCCAGCATCCTGGCCTCAACCCCGTTCCAGTCGTTAATTACCATCTGGGTAAAGAAACACCTCAACAACAACAACTTGCATTTATATAACCTCCTTCACCCTGGAAAGCGACGAATGCGTGAACGAGGGGTTCAGCTGTGTCGGTTGTGAAGTACGTCCTGGTGTTGGTCCTGAAATTGTCCCTTTGCAGCTCCAAACCTGTGTCCTCTCGTTCTACTGTTCTGCTGAATTCAAAAGTACATCTTAAATTGCTTCACATGATTTAGTGTAAAGTGGAGTGACTGTGCATTTTTGTGGGCGAACGCAAGCAGCCAATTTGTACACAGCGATAGCCCACAAACAGCCATGAAATGAGTCATCATTTGTATGTGGGGCATTGTCAGGCAGGACACTGGGAGAGAGAGAGAAACTCCCTTCTCTTTTTGAATCGTTCCCTGGGATCATTAGCGCCTCATCCGAAGGACGGCACCCATGTCCTGGTGCCAGGTGCCATTGAGTTACTGTGTATGACACATTGGGTGGGTATTACTGGGTGTAGTAGTGGTGGCCTATGGGCGGACAGTGGCCCATCAAGCACCCCATTCCCCTGAGTCCAGGTAATTTGGTGTTCGAGCGATAGTGTTTTGGGATTATTTTTCTTATAAATCAATAAAGATTTATTTTGATGGCTGACCGTAAAGGTGTCTGACCACCCCCTGGGGTAATACTAATCATCACAATGATCATAATAATGATAGTGATAATTATGATTATAATTATTCTAATGGAGGTGACTGTAATAATAATCCTTACATTTGATATAGCACCTTATCACATCATTGATACGTCCTAAAGTACTTCACAGAATATAAAGTGCACTGTGTATTTTGTAGGCGAAACGTGGCAGCCAATTGCACGCAGCAGTGTCCCACAAACAGTTGGTGGTTGATTGACCAAATTATTATTATTATTTTTGGCCGGACAAGCGATCCGCCAATCGATTAACAATCGGGTTGCTACTTACTGCTCGGGTCCTGACCCAACTGTCCAGCCCTTTGGGACGTCCTCCCGACGTGAAAGGCGCTCTGTAAATGGAATCTTGTTGTTGATAAAACAGAGGCGTGTGGAGTAAGGAAACTTGCCTAACATTTCGCCCAGGAAGCAAAGCCAGGTCCTCTCGCTTTCCAAGGCGAGTGCTGCAATCACTAAGCTACCAGACTCCACAGTAGGGTATAGGGAAATAGTCAGGACCACAGCACATTTGCCTATTGCCTTACCTTGAATGCGTAGCCAATGTATTTCCACTTGCATCAGAGCCAGTGAACAGTTGAGCAGTGAATTACTGAAGCCTGTTCCGGGTGTGTGTGGGCTCTGTTATTGAGCATTGACAATCGAGGGTTTGTAACCGTTGCTGAGAGGGAGGCTGTGAGGGACACAGACATGGAACTCCTGCACCTCTGTCTAATCCTGGGTAAGTTCTGATGAAGGGGAAAATTGCTGTCTTTCTTACAATAATAATAATCCTGGCATTTGATATAACGTCTTGTGACATGTTCGAGTCATTTGAAAGCACTTCACAGGATACGCTGTAAAGTAAATATGACTGTATATTTATGGGTGAAACGCGGCAGCCAATTGTGCACAGCAGTGTCCCACAAGCAGTCGGGGAGAGGATGGAAGTGATTGTAGGCAGTCGAAGAGGAAGGTCTTCAGGTGCAATCTGAAGATGGGCAAAGAAAGGCGAGGCGGAGGGATTGGGACAGAGAGTTCCAAAGTTTTGGGATGTAGTGGCTGATGGCGCGGCCACCGATGGTGGAGTGGAGGGGATGAGAGACAAGCAGGAGGCTTGAGAGGATTGAGCGAACTGGGTGTGTAGTGGACTGCGGGGCTAAAAGCTTATCCACACATGATAACGTGTGTACAGCACACTGTGTGCTGTGTTACTGATGGCTGTGTGTTGGGGGAAGTGCTGCATTATCAGGTGCCATCCTTCAGATGAGACGTTAAACCAAGTTTCTGTCTGTGCCCTCCCTGCTAAGGTGAATGTTAAAAATCCTGCGGCGCTGTTGGGAAAAGAGAGCATAGTTTCTCTCTCTCTCTCGATATACTGGCCGACAATTCCCCCAGATAAAATCAGTCACTCACTTTAGGGCTCTTTGCGGGACGTTGCTGTGCAACAAAAGGGCTGCTTCGTTCAACCACAGAACACGCTGTCATTACACTTTTCAGTAAATCACAAGATCACAAGATGTGTTCAGGTGAAGAAGACCCTTTGGCCCATCTGACCTCATCACCTCCACAACACCCGCATGACCATTCCCCCCCCCCCCCCCCCACCGTCACAGCATCGAGCTGGTTTTTAAACGAGTCCCAGTGTCCTGGCCTCAAACCGCCTTCCTGGCCACCCTGTTCCAGTCGTTAATTACCCTTTGAGTAAAGAAAAGCTTAATAATAATGCAATGCTATACCTCACTCAGCGTCATCTTACTTGTTATTGTAGGAATAATAATACTAATGCTTACGTTTGATATAGCGCCTTATCACGTTATTGACACGCACAAGGTCCGTCTGGGTGAAGAAGATCCTTCGGCTCACTGAACTCACCATCTCCTCAACACCCGCCTGACCGTTCACCCATCACAGCATCGAACTGTTTTCTAAATAAACCCCGCTGGGTAAAGAAACACTTCCTGGTGTCTGTCCTGAAATTGCTCCTTTGCAACTCAAACCCTTGAGCTCCTGTTCTGCTGTTTCGGTGCATCCTAAAGTATTGATCTGGGTTTAATTTTAACATTCAATCCTAGTTACAACGATACACACCTCTATATGGTCCCCTCTGAGACACCTTCTCTCAAATCCATGTTTTGATGTCAAAATTAAGAGCAATTTCTCTTCTGTTCCAGTGATACCCGTCTGGCTAAACGCAAATGCTGACACAATCTGTGAACGTGGTGAGTTACAATTTTAGAACTATATATACACCAACAACAAATTACATTCATTATTGTTATTAATAAAAACTCTTGAACATTAATTGGGCAGATGTACGACTTAGGCAATTATAGGATTGGTGTCTGTCCTGAAATTGCCCTTTTGCAACTCAAATCCGTGTCCTCTTGTTCTGCTGTTCCGGAGCATCCCAAAGTATTGATCTGGGTTTAATGTTCAATCCCATTTACAATGTTATACACCTCTATAAGGTCTCCTCTGAGATACCTTCTGAGAACTGAAGAGCCCCCTCTCTTGTCTAATCATTGCCCGTAGCTCATTGCTCTAACACTGGGGACCATCCTCGTTGCTCTCCTCTGCACTGTCTCGGGGACCTGGGCAGCCCCTCATGTCGCAGTGACCAAACACTGTTACCCCCAACGCACATTCTGGGCTCCCCCCAAGCCTTGGCTCTTCCCAACTTGTGCCTAATGCATTCCGGAATTAGGCAAACAGGATGCCTCCCTCTAGAGAGAGTTAGAGAGAAAGAGAGAGAGAGAGAGAGAGAGAGCGCATTCCATTCCATCTATCTCAGGGATTTCCAGGTGTAAGTGGGATGCAGGGAATTCTCAGTTGGGTTTGGAGACTCTTAAGCAACGGCGATGGGTTTCCACTTGTGTCAGACACCCGGCTAGCCCAAAAAAAAGTGTCCCAAAATTTCCCCGTTGGCAACTCTAAATCCATGTCCTCTTGCTTTGCTGCCTCAGAATACATGAATTGAAGAACAATTCCAAATTAGGACTGAATTAATGAATTGCTCACAATTTGGGCCCAACTTAAAATTATTTGGGTGTCTGACACACGCAGTTAGAAAGTAATATCTAGGGATATGGCATATAGTTTTGACACATCAAGCGCCTGCCAGGGTGGTGGGAGGCGAACTGGATGGATCTTGGTCTTCTTTCACCCAGGAAATTCTAATGTAAATTTCACTGTCTCTGGAATGGAATGCGTGTTGACTCACTGTGGAATACCTCCGGTTGTGAAGTACGTCCTGGTGTTGGTCCTGAAATTGTCCCTTTGCAGCTCCAAACCTGTGTCCTCTCGTTCTACTGTTCTGCTGAATTCAAAAGTACATCTTAAATTGCTTCACATGATTTAGTGTAAAGTGGAGTGACTGTGCATTTTTGTGGGCGAACGCAAGCAGCCAATTTGTACACAGCGATAGCCCACAAACAGCCATGAAATGAGTCATCATTTGTATGTGGGGCATTGTCAGGCAGGACACTGGGAGAGAGAGAGAAACTCCCTTCTCTTTTTGAATCGTTCCCTGGGATCATTAGCGCCTCATCCGAAGGACGGCACCCATGTCCTGGTGCCAGGTGCCATTGAGTTACTGTGTATGACACATTGGGTGGGTATTACTGGGTGTAGTAGTGGTGGCTTATGGGCGGACAGTGGCCCATCAAGCACCCCATTCCCCTGAGTCCAGGTAATTTGGTGTTCGAGCGATAGTGTTTTGGGATTATTTTTCTTATAAATCAATAAAGATTTATTTTGATGGCTGACCGTAAAGGTGTCTGACCACCCCCTGGGGTAATACTAATCATCACAATGATCATAATAATGATAGTGATAATTATGATCATAATCATTCTAATGGAGGTGACTGTAATAATAATCCTTACATTTGATATAGCACCTTATCACATCATTGATACGTCCTAAAGTACTTCACAGAATATAAAGTGCACTGTGTATTTTGTAGGCGAAACGTGGCAGCCAATTGCACGCAGCAGTGTCCCACAAACAGTTGGTGGTTGATTGACCAAATTATTATTATTATTTTTGGCCGGACAAGCGATCCGCCAATCGATTAACAATCGGGTTGCTACTTACTGCTCGGGTCCTGACCCAACTGTCCAGCCCTTTGGGACGTCCTCCCGACGTGAAAGGCGCTCTGTAAATGGAATCTTGTTGTTGATAAAACAGAGGCGTGTGGAGTAAGGAAACTTGCCTAACATTTCGCCCAGGAAGCAAAGCCAGGTCCTCTCGCTTTCCAAGGCGAGTGCTGCAATCACTAAGCTACCAGACTCCACAGTAGGGTATAGGGAAATAGTCAGGACCACAGCACATTTGCCTATTGCCTTACCTTGAATGCGTAGCCAATGTATTTCCACTTGCATCAGAGCCAGTGAACAGTTGAGCAGTGAATTACTGAAGCCTGTTCCGGGTGTGTGTGGGCTCTGTTATTGAGCATTGACAATCGAGGGTTTGTAACCGTTGCTGAGAGGGAGGCTGTGAGGGACACAGACATGGAACTCCTGCACCTCTGTCTAATCCTGGGTAAGTTCTGATGAAGGGGAAAATTGCTGTCTTTCTTACAATAATAATAATCCTGGCATTTGATATAACGTCTTGTGACATGTTCGAGTCATTTGAAAGCACTTCACAGGATACGCTGTAAAGTAAATATGACTGTATATTTATGGGTGAAACGCGGCAGCCAATTGTGCACAGCAGTGTCCCACAAGCAGTCGGGGAGAGGATGGAAGTGATTGTAGGCAGTCGAAGAGGAAGGTCTTCAGGTGCAATCTGAAGATGGGCAAAGAAAGGCGAGGCGGAGGGATTGGGACAGAGAGTTCCAAAGTTTTGGGATGTAGTGGCTGATGGCGCGGCCACCGATGGTGGAGTGGAGGGGATGAGAGACAAGCAGGAGGCTTGAGAGGATTGAGCGAACTGGGTGTGTAGTGGACTGCGGGGCTAAAAGCTTATCCACACATGATAACGTGTGTACAGCACACTGTGTGCTGTGTTACTGATGGCTGTGTGTTGGGGGAAGTGCTGCATTATCAGGTGCCATCCTTCAGATGAGACGTTAAACCAAGTTTCTGTCTGTGCCCTCCCTGCTAAGGTGAATGTTAAAAATCCTGCGGCGCTGTTGGGAAAAGAGAGCATAGTTTCTCTCTCTCTCTCGATATACTGGCCGACAATTCCCCCAGATAAAATCAGTCACTCACTTTAGGGCTCTTTGCGGGACGTTGCTGTGCAACAAAAGGGCTGCTTCGTTCAACCACAGAACACGCTGTCATTACACTTTTCAGTAAATCACAAGATCACAAGATGTGTTCAGGTGAAGAAGACCCTTTGGCCCATCTGACCTCATCACCTCCACAACACCCGCATGACCATTCCCCCCCCCCCCCCCCACCGTCACAGCATCGAGCTGGTTTTTAAACGAGTCCCAGTGTCCTGGCCTCAAACCGCCTTCCTGGCCACCCTGTTCCAGTCGTTAATTACCCTTTGAGTAAAGAAAAGCTTAATAATAATGCAATGCTATACCTCACTCAGCGTCATCTTACTTGTTATTGTAGGAATAATAATACTAATGCTTACGTTTGATATAGCGCCTTATCACGTTATTGACACGCACAAGGTCCGTCTGGGTGAAGAAGATCCTTCGGCTCACTGAACTCACCATCTCCTCAACACCCGCCTGACCGTTCACCCATCACAGCATCGAACTGTTTTCTAAATAAACCCCGCTGGGTAAAGAAACACTTCCTGGTGTCTGTCCTGAAATTGCTCCTTTGCAACTCAAACCCTTGAGCTCCTGTTCTGCTGTTTCGGTGCATCCTAAAGTATTGATCTGGGTTTAATTTTAACATTCAATCCTAGTTACAACGATACACACCTCTATATGGTCCCCTCTGAGACACCTTCTCTCAAATCCATGTTTTGATGTCAAAATTAAGAGCAATTTCTCTTCTGTTCCAGTGATACCCGTCTGGCTAAACGCAAATGCTGACACAATCTGTGAACGTGGTGAGTTACAATTTTAGAACTATATATACACCAACAACAAATTACATTCATTATTGTTATTAATAAAAACTCTTGAACATTAATTGGGCAGATGTACGACTTAGGCAATTATAGGATTGGTGTCTGTCCTGAAATTGCCCTTTTGCAACTCAAATCCGTGTCCTCTTGTTCTGCTGTTCCGGAGCATCCCAAAGTATTGATCTGGGTTTAATGTTCAATCCCATTTACAATGTTATACACCTCTATAAGGTCTCCTCTGAGATACCTTCTGAGAACTGAAGAGCCCCCTCTCTTGTCTAATCATTGCCCGTAGCTCATTGCTCTAACACTGGGGACCATCCTCGTTGCTCTCCTCTGCACTGTCTCGGGGACCTGGGCAGCCCCTCATGTCGCAGTGACCAAACACTGTTACCCCAACGCACATTCTGGGCTCCCCCCAAGCCTTGGCTCTTCCCAACTTGTGCCTAATGCATTCCGGAATTAGGCAAACAGGATGCCTCCCTCTAGAGAGAGTTAGAGAGAAAGAGAGAGAGAGAGAGAGAGAGAGCGCATTCCATTCCATCTATCTCAGGGATTTCCAGGTGTAAGTGGGATGCAGGGAATTCTCAGTTGGGTTTGGAGACTCTTAAGCAACGGCGATGGGTTTCCACTTGTGTCAGACACCCGGCTAGCCCAAAAAAAAGTGTCCCAAAATTTCCCCGTTGGCAACTCTAAATCCATGTCCTCTTGCTTTGCTGCCTCAGAATACATGAATTGAAGAACAATTCCAAATTAGGACTGAATTAATGAATTGCTCACAATTTGGGCCCAACTTAAAATTATTTGGGTGTCTGACACACGCAGTTAGAAAGTAATATCTAGGGATATGGCATATAGTTTTGACACATCAAGCGCCTGCCAGGGTGGTGGGAGGCGAACTGGATGGATCTTGGTCTTCTTTCACCCAGGAAATTCTAATGTAAATTTCACTGTCTCTGGAATGGAATGCGTGTTGACTCACTGTGGAATACCTCCGGTTGTGAAGTACGTCCTGGTGTTGGTCCTGAAATTGTCCCTTTGCAGCTCCAAACCTGTGTCCTCTCGTTCTACTGTTCTGCTGAATTCAAAAGTACATCTTAAATTGCTTCACATGATTTAGTGTAAAGTGGAGTGACTGTGCATTTTTGTGGGCGAACGCAAGCAGCCAATTTGTACACAGCGATAGCCCACAAACAGCCATGAAATGAGTCATCATTTGTATGTGGGGCATTGTCAGGCAGGACACTGGGAGAGAGAGAGAAACTCCCTTCTCTTTTTGAATCGTTCCCTGGGATCATTAGCGCCTCATCCGAAGGACGGCACCCATGTCCTGGTGCCAGGTGCCATTGAGTTACTGTGTATGACACATTGGGTGGGTATTACTGGGTGTAGTAGTGGTGGCTTATGGGCGGACAGTGGCCCATCAAGCACCCCATTCCCCTGAGTCCAGGTAATTTGGTGTTCGAGCGATAGTGTTTTGGGATTATTTTTCTTATAAATCAATAAAGATTTATTTTGATGGCTGACCGTAAAGGTGTCTGACCACCCCCTGGGGTAATACTAATCATCACAATGATCATAATAATGATAGTGATAATTATGATCATAATCATTCTAATGGAGGTGACTGTAATAATAATCCTTACATTTGATATAGCACCTTATCACATCATTGATACGTCCTAAAGTACTTCACAGAATATAAAGTGCACTGTGTATTTTGTAGGCGAAACGTGGCAGCCAATTGCACGCAGCAGTGTCCCACAAACAGTTGGTGGTTGATTGACCAAATTATTATTATTATTTTTGGCCGGACAAGCGATCCGCCAATCGATTAACAATCGGGTTGCTACTTACTGCTCGGGTCCTGACCCAACTGTCCAGCCCTTTGGGACGTCCTCCCGACGTGAAAGGCGCTCTGTAAATGGAATCTTGTTGTTGATAAAACAGAGGCGTGTGGAGTAAGGAAACTTGCCTAACATTTCGCCCTGCCCAGGAAGCAAAGCCAGGTCCTCTCGCTTTCCAAGGCGAGTGCTGCAATCACTAAGCTACCAGACTCCACAGTAGGGTATAGGGAAATAGTCAGGACCACAGCACATTTGCCTATTGCCTTACCTTGAATGCGTAGCCAATGTATTTCCACTTGCATCAGAGCCAGTGAACAGTTGAGCAGTGAATTACTGAAGCCTGTTCCGGGTGTGTGTGGGCTCTGTTATTGAGCATTGACAATCGAGGGTTTGTAACCGTTGCTGAGAGGGAGGCTGTGAGGGACACAGACATGGAACTCCTGCACCTCTGTCTAATCCTGGGTAAGTTCTGATGAAGGGGAAAATTGCTGTCTTTCTTACAATAATAATAATCCTGGCATTTGATATAACATCTTGTGACATGTTCGAGTCATTTGAAAGCACTTCACAGGATACGCTGTAAAGTAAATATGACTGTATATTTATGGGTGAAACGCGGCAGCCAATTGTGCACAGCAGTGTCCCACAAGCAGTCGGGGAGAGGATGGAAGTGATTGTAGGCAGTCGAAGAGGAAGGTCTTCAGGTGCAATCTGAAGATGGGCAAAGAAAGGCGAGGCGGAGGGATTGAGGCAGAGAGTTCCAAAGTTTTGGGATGTAGTGGCTGATGGCGCGGCCACCGATGGTGGAGTGGAGGGGATGAGAGACAAGCAGGAGGCTTGAGAGGATTGAGCGAACTGGGTGTGTAGTGGACTGCGGGGCTAAAAGCTTATCCACACATGATAACGTGTGTACAGCACACTGTGTGCTGTGTTACTGATGGCTGTGTGTTGGGGGAAGTGCTGCATTATCAGGTGCCATCCTTCAGATGAGACGTTAAACCAAGTTTCTGTCTGTGCCCTCCCTGCTAAGGTGAATGTTAAAAATCCTGCGGCGCTGTTGGGAAAAGAGAGCATAGTTTCTCTCTCTCTCTCATGTTTCGGTTAATTACCCTTTGAGTAAAGAAAAACTTAATAATAATGCAATGCTATACCTCACTCAGCGTCATCTTAATTGTTATTGTAGGAATAATAATACTAATGCTTACGTTTGATATAGCGCCTTATCACGTTATTGACACGCACAAGGTCCGTCTGGGTGAAGAAGATCCTTCGGCTCACTGAACTCACCATCTCCTCAACACCCGCCTGACCGTTCACCCATCACAGCATCGAACTGTTTTCTAAATAAACCCCTCTGGGTAAAGAAACACTTCCTGGTGTCTGTCCTGAAATTGCTCCTTTGCAACTCAAACCCTTGAGCTCCTGTTCTGCTGTTTCGGTGCATCCTAAAGTATTGATCTGGGTTTAATTTTAACATTCAATCCTAGTTACAACGATACACACCTCTATAAGGTCCCCTCTGAGACACCTTCTCTCAAATCCATGTTTTGATGTCAAAATTAAGAGCAATTTCTCTTCTGTTCCAGTGATACCCGTCTGGCTAAACGCAAATGCTGACACAATCTGTGAACGTGGTGAGTTACAATTTTAGAACTATATATACACCAACAACAAATTACATTCATTATTGTTATTAATAAAAACTCTTGAACATTAATTGGGCAGATGTACGACTTAGGCAATTATAGGATTGGTGTCTGTCCTGAAATTGCCCTTTTGCAACTCAAATCCGTGTCCTCTTGTTCTGCTGTTCCGGAGCATCCCAAAGTATTGATCTGGGTTTAATGTTCAATCCCATTTACAATGTTATACACCTCTATAAGGTCTCCTCTGAGATACCTTCTGAGAACTGAAGAGCCCCCTCTCTTGTCTAATCATTGCCCGTAGCTCATTGCTCTAACACTGGGGACCATCCTCGTTGCTCTCCTCTGCACTGTCTCGGGGACCTGGGCAGCCCCTCATGTCGCAGTGACCAAACACTGTTACCCCCAACGCACATTCTGGGCTCCCCCCAAGCCTTGGCTCTTCCCAACTTGTGCCTAATGCATTCCGGAATTAGGCAAACAGGATGCCTCCCACTAGAGAGAGTTAGAGAGAAAGAGAGAGAGAGAGAGAGAGAGCGCATTCCATTCCATCTATCTCAGGGATTTCCAGGTGTAAGTGGGATGCAGGGAATTCTCAGTTGGGTTTGGAGACTCTTAAGCAACGGCGATGGGTTTCCACTTGTGTCAGACACCCGGCTAGCCAAAAAAAAAGTGTCCCAAAATTTCCCCGTTGGCAACTCTAAATCCATGTCCTCTTGCTTTGCTGCCTCAGAATACATGAATTGAAGAACAATTCCAAATTAGGACTGAATTAATGAATTGCTCACAATTTGGGCCCAACTTAAAATTATTTGGGTGTCTGACACACGCAGTTAGAAAGTAATATCTAGGGATATGGCATATAGTTTTGACACATCAAGCGCCTGCCAGGGTGGTGGGAGGCGAACTGGATGGATCTTGGTCTTCTTTCACCCAGGAAGTTCTAATGTAAATTTCACTGTCTCTGGAATGGAATGCGTGTTGACTCACTGTGGAATACCTCAGCGTCTCCTCTCTCCCTGTGTCTCCCTCACTCTTATTTTAAATTCTATTGGATTGATAGACGCTATTATTTGAACCTGGATTATTCGCAGATCATAAATCAGATGAGAGAAGGTTCTCGAATGTTTGATGACTTCTGTTTCTCTTCTAGAAAACATTCAGGATAAATGGTTAGAAGGAAAACATCACCAATGCGTAAGTTATTAACAGCCTGGACATTCTATCCCTATATATTTGTGGAGATTTATTCAACACATTTGGGCCTAAACCCTGCTTGTCTATAAAGCCTGTGTTATTGGTGTCACCCTGGCTCTCGCCTCTGAGTCGAAAGGTTCTGAGTCGGACGTTAAAAATCCCGTGGTGCTGTTTGGAAAGAGACAGCTGGCATACTGGCTCCATCACTGTCAAGCGCTCTGAGTTGTGGTCTGCCATGAAGGATGCTACATGGAATGCAAGTTGTTGTTATTGAGAGCAAGATAAGGAGTCCCTTAGCGTAGTGGTTAGAGCACTCGCCTGGCAAGCGAGAGGACCTGGGTTCGTTTCATGGGTATGGCAAAAGCTTAGTCAAGTTTCCCTACTGCACACTGAATGCCTCTGTTTGCTGAGCATTCGTAATAATAATCATTTGGTCACAGTCCCCAACAGTTTGTGGGACACTGCTGTGCACAATTGGCTGCCACGTTTCGCCTACAAAGTACAGTCAATTCACTTTACAGTACATTCTGTGAATTGTTTTGAGACGTCTGAAACATATGATAAGGCGCTATATCAAATGCAAGGATTATTATTATTATAAATAATTACAAGTATCCTTATTGTTGTAACATAACCATTCTCTACCAACAGCTCACTGATTGCTTTCTTCACCATCTCGAGTCATGGAATTCCACCGAAGAGAATAAAACATCAGATGTTGTCATAAACATTCTGGAGAATTATATTAATATCTCAGGTAAAGAGCATCGTATTATGATGTGATATCATGGATTAACACGAGATTGTGGAGTCCTGTAGCTCAGTGGTTAGAGCACTCGCCTTGCAAGCGAGAGACCTGGGTTTGATTCCCGGGCAGGGTGAAATATTGGGAAAGTTTCCTTAAATAAGAAGCTGGTTGTTAGTCGATTGGTGGATCGGTTTTCTAGGGGTAATGGTTCCTTAAAAAAAAAGCAATAAATTGGTCATTTCAATCCATGACTGTTTGTGGGACGCTGCCGTGCACAGTTGTCTGCCGCATTTCGGCCCACAAAATATACAGTCAATTCGCTTTACATTATATTCTGTGAAGGGCTTTGAGATGTCTCAAAGACGTGATAAGGCACAATATCAAATGCAAGGATTATTATTTTCCAATGCCTTGGGATGTCCTCCCGACATGAAAGGCGCTATACAAATGTAATAATAATAATAATAATCCTTGCATTTGATATAGCGCTTTTCATGTCGGGGGAACGTCCCAAAGCGCTTCACAGAACACACTGTAAAGTGAATTGACTGTATATTTGTGGGCGAACGCGGCAGCCAATTGCGCACAGCAATGTCCCACAAACAGTCGTAATCTTGTTGTTGTTGTTATTATTCTTATTGACATGTGATATCATGAATTGTCATGTGACATTATGGATATGTCCCTCCAGTCCAGTTTCCGCCCTGCCCACAATACAGAGACAGCGCTTGCGAAAGTTACAAATGATGTCCTTTTTATCAGCGACCAGGATTCCCTCTGCCTGCTCGTCCTCCTGGACCTCTCCACCTCATTCGACACGGTTGATTACGCCATCCTCCTCTACCGCCTCTCCTCCATCATCCACCTCAGTGGGACTGCACTCGCGTGGTTTGAGTGCTACCTTACACACCGCCAGCACTACATTCCGCAAATGTTTTTTCTTCTCGCCCCCGCCCGGTCACCTGCGGGTTACCCCAAAGCTCCATCCATCTCCTCCTCCTCTTCCTCATCTTTATGCTCCCTCTCGGCGATGTCATCCACAGACACAGGGTTAACTTCCACATATGTGCGGATGACACGCAATTCTACTTCTCCTCCAGCTGCAACCCCCAGTCCTCTGATGTTTTGTCAGCTTGTCTGACAGCCATCAAGGCCTGGACGAGTGCAAATTTCTTGCAGGTAAACATCAACAAGACGGAAGCCATACTCTTTGGCTTCCACCAAAATCTTTGACCCTGTGGTTCCGACCTCCTTAACCTACCTGATCAGTCCTTAAAACTCTCTGAACCCGTGCGTAACTTAGGAGCTAGGTTTAGATCCCCAGTTATCCTTCCTCCCACACATCCGGTTCGTGACCAGGACCGCTTTCCTCTACCTCCACCACATTGCCCTTCTCCGACAATACTTCACCCCGAAAGCTGCCGAAACCCTTGTCCATGTCTTTGTCACTTCTTGGCTGGACTACTCTAATGCCTTCCTCTCCAGTCTCCCCTCGTCCACTACTCGCAAAATTCAACTCAACCAAAACTCCATTGCCTGCATTCTTATCCGCACTAAACGCTGCAGCTCGATTACTCCAGTCCTTGCCAAACTCCACTGGCTCCCTGTCACAGAGTGGATTGACTTCAAGATCCTCACTCTTGAGTTTAAATCCCTCCGTTCCTTGGCACCGCCCTATTCTCTAATCTCCTCTCTCCTCACAGCAGTACTCGCTGCCTCTGCTCTGCTGGCTCTGGCCTCCTCCTTGTCCCTTGAATCCTCAGCTCCACTATCAGTGGCTGTGCCTTCAGCCATTGCACCCTCACGCTATGGAACTCCCTCCCTCAATCTCTTCGCCGCGCCCCATTGTTCCCTATTTTCAGGTTGCACCTGAAGACCTTCCTCTTTGACCGTGCCTATGGTCACCTTTCCCCTCCCCTTAACTTGTCATCGGGCTCCACCATTGTTAATCACTCTGGGATGCCCCCAGAGTGGAGGGCACTATATAAATACAAGTTGTTCACCCACAAAATACACAGACAATATATTCTGTGAAGCACTTTGAGACTTCTCAATTACCTGGGAAGCCCTATATCAAATGCAAGTATTATTATTGCCATGTGATATCATGGATTGCCATGTGATATCATGGATTGCCATGTGATATCATGGATTGCCATGTGATATTATTGGATTGCCATGTGATATCATGGATTGCCATGTGATATTATTGGATTGCCATGTGATATCTTGGATTACCATGTGATATTATTGGATTGCCATGTGATATCTTGGATTGCCATGTGATATCATGGATTGCCATGTTGCCCCCCACCTCCCCTTGCCCAAGGTTTGTCTCAAGACTTACCTCTATGACATTTCAGTTATCTTCCACCTCCCCACACCCTTAGGCTCCAAATCCCGGCTTGGATCCCAAGTCAGGCATGTCAAATGCTTTGAGATGCCCTCAAGCTATGAAAAGCTCTGCATAAATATAAATTGTGTTGCATTGACCCTGACTTAACAAGCACTCAATTTGTTTCTTGGCTGTAACGGTGTATCAGCCTGGCTCACTTGGTAGCATTCTCGCCTCTGAGACACAAGGTTGTGGGTTCAGGCAGATGTTCCAGTGCAGTGCTGAGAGAGTGTTGCTTTGACGGAGGTGCCGTCCTTCACATGAGATGTTAAACCGAGCTCCACGTCTGTGCCCTGTTCAGGTGGATGTTGAAGATCCCGCGGCTCTATTTGAAAAGCCGAGAGAGTTTCTCTCTCTCTCCCTGTTTCCTGTCCGTCAATCCCCCAAATAAAATCAGTCACTCACTTCATTGCAATGTGCGCAAATCAGCTGCCACGTTCACCCACAAGCAGTACACAGTCACTCCACTTTACAGTAAAATGCTGTGAAATGCTTTGAGAAGTGTTGTATCGCACCCAAGGTTTATCATTCTTGTTATTGTAGAAATGCCACAGAAATTTACAGTACAGAAGAAGGCCATTCTGCCCATTGGGTCTGTGTCGGCTCTTTTATCGAGCAATTATAAACACATTAAGAACGTCCGTTCTACTCGTGGTGACATTTTGCTGGTTCAGCAGTTTGGAATGACGAACATCACATTTCTATTTTACAGGTGTCAAGTTCAATTTTAATTGGCGCTCAGAATCACTCATAGGTAAGTTTATCTTAATTCATCTGTTGCATTTTGTGAGTTAACATTTCAGAGAAAAGTAATCAACTGTGTAAACTTGGCTCTCTCGCCTCAGCATCGGAAGGTTGTGGATTAAAACCCCCAGGTCAGGAATTTGAGCTCACGGTCCAGGTTGATGCTCCAGTGCTGTGCTGGGGGTGGGGGGAGGGCGCGGGGGAAAGCTGCATTATCGGAGGTGTTGTCCTTCCGATGGATGTTAAACTGAGCTCCCATCTGTGCCCTGCTCAGGTGCATGTTAAAAATCCTGTGACGCTTTTCAAGAAGAAAAGGGAGTTTCTCTCTCTCTCAGTGTCCTGGACAACAAACTCCCAGGATAATACAATGCTAAATTACATTTATATAGGGCCCTTCACGTTAGGAGGATGTCCCAAGGTGCTGGACAGTCAGAGATTTGGACCCGAGCTGGGGTTTGGGATCGGAGAAGGTGGAGGACAGGAAGGGTAGGAGGATGGCCGAAACCTCGGTTAAAAGAGAAGGATTTTGCGCCTTGAAGCGGGCAAGGGAGGGAGCGAGGCGAAGGGAAGGTGGGATGGAGTTCCAGAAGGTGCGGGCAGAGAGGCTGTAGGCCCGACCACCGATGATGTGAGGGGCCGGACGGGGGTCAGGGAGCAGGCCAGAGCCTGCTGAGAGGAGGGAGTGGTCAGGTTGATATGGAGTCAGCAATCACAGGGGTAGGGAGGATAAAATTGGTCACTCACATCATGGCTGTTTGTAACAAATTGGTTGCTGCATTCGCCTACAAAATACGCTGCAATAAATCCCATGAAGTACTCAGAGGCACCCTGATGGCATAAAAGGCACTGTATCAAATGCAAGGATTATCATTAGTAGTAGTAGCACAGCAAAATAATAATAATCCTTGCATTTGACATGGTGCCTTATCATGTCGTTGAGACATCCCAAAGCACTTCACAGCGCTGTAAAGTGAATTGACCGTGTATTTCGTGGGCGAAAGGCGGCAGCCAATTGTGTACAGCAGCGTCCCACAAACAGTCGTGGATTGAGAGACTGTTTTTTTTTGGAGGGTTTATTACACCCGGAAAGCTATCCACCAATTGACTAATAATAGATGATACATAAAGCTAATAAATAATAGATCTCTATCGATCTATATGCAAAACCCTCCGCCCATGTTTTACATCCTTCCTATTCTCTCTGACTGCCCACATTGGTTCCATTGACTGATCACATTCAAATTCCTCCCCCCTTTCAGTCCCCAGTAACACGCCATAAGGTTGATGGGTGAATGAGCAAGTAAGCCAGCAAGTGAGTGAGTCAGTGAGTGTACAAGTGAGCGAGCGATAATAGGTGTGAGTGTGGACCAGCGAGCGAGTGAATGTGACTGAGCAAGTGAGTTGGTGAGCGAGTAACAATGTGAGTGAGGGAGTGAGTGAGTGAGTGAGTAAGTGAGTGAGTGTGAGTGTGTCACATTGAGCTGCTTCAGAGATAATAACCTTATACTGCTTTCTAACATTGAATAGATATTGAAACAAATAATCCAAACCGGACAATTGAATATGGGAAAGACATTTCCATTGAGTTGGAGTCAGGTACGTCTCTGTCAACTCCCCATCAACTAACACTGGGATTGTTGTATTTCTTAGTTGAGTTTGTGAACTTTTGCTTATTGAGAATAGAGTTTGAAACACAATGATCATATTATGGTTCTCGCGTGACAGCCCGGCTCAGTCTCTGGTCTCTGTGTGCCAGTGTGGCTCAGTCTCTGTGTGCCAGCCTGGCTCAGTCTCTGTGTGCCAGCCTGGCTCAGTCTCTGTGTGCCAGCCTGGCTCAGTCTCTGTGTGCCAGTGTGGCTCAGTCACTGTGTGCCAGTGTGGCTCAGTCTCTGTGTGCCAGTGTGGCTCAGTCGGTGTGTGCCAGTGTGGCTCAGTCACTGTGTGCCAGTGCAGCTCAGTCTCTATGTGCCAGCCTGGCTCAGTCGCTTGCGCTCTCTCTCGCCTTTGAGTCAGAAAGATGCGGGTTCAAGCCTCAGATCAAGATTTGGAATCACACAGTCTAAACTGCTGGGGGAGCGCTGTACTGTCATGGATGCCGTCCTTCAAATGAGACATTAAACCAAACTCCTGATCGGTGCCCTGTTCAGGCGGACATTAAAGATCCCGTAATGTTTTTCAAAGAGCGAAGGAAGTTTCTCTCTCCCGGAGTCCTGGCCAACAGTCGCCTCTCCCCCCAGATAAAAATCAGTCAAGGCTTGTTGTCCGTCACAGCTGTTTCCGGGGATGCCCAAAATTGGGCCGGAGCATTTGCCTTATACAACACACAGTCACCGCACTTTACAGTAAACGTGACACGGAATGTATGAAATGCAAGGATTGTTCACTGACTCTCTAATGTGTTGTGTGCAGGTGCCTCAATGACAGCTGTTTACAAAAACTTTGCTAATCATCTGAAAGCCAAGTATAGAACAGACAACACGAGCCTGACCTTCCCATTAATCACTGACATCATCACGGTGGTCATCGCAGATCATGAACAATATTGGGTCAACGTCACGTTCAAACACCACGATGTAAGTTCCTGCCCAGTCCAGGCTGATGCTCCAGCGCAGAGCTGGGGAGAGTAAGCCTTACCATAGGCGCCGTCCTTTGGATGTGATGTTAAACCGAGCTCCCCTTGCCTGTGCCCTGTTCCGTTACCCACAAGTTGGAATCCCGTAGTGCAGTGGTTAGCATGCTCGCCTTGCGAGCAGGAGGACCTTGGGTTTGATTCCCGGCCGGGGCGAAACGTTTCTTTACTCCATGCCCCTTTATTTGCCTGGCAGTAACACTCAGTTGTTAGTCAATCGCTGGTTTTCTTTCCGGGGGTAATATTCCCTTCAAAAAAATAATAATAATAATAATTTGGTCATCAGTCCGCAACTGCTTGCGGGACACTGCTGTGCGCAATTGGCTGCCGTGTTTCTCCCAACTGCTTACAGTTTACACAAATTGTAAACACAGTCACTGCTCTTTCCAGTGAATCCTGTGAAGCGCTTTGGGATGTCCTCTTGACGTGAAAGGCAGAATCTGTACTAAGATGCAAGGATTATTATTATCATCAATTAAATATTATTATTGATTTTTGTTATCAGTTCTGTATGGCTTATTTCTGTGGTGTAAGATTCTATGATTCTATTCATATATAAATATGAATGCAAGCTTTTTTTACTGTTCTACTAAAGTATTAAACTCTGTACTCCGTGCTACCCCATATTAAACTCAGGACTATTGGCTGTACCATACGACCATTTGTACAGGAACAAACAGATTAAGGACTTGAACGCACGGCTAAAAGAGTGGTGCGGAACTGAGGGGTTTCCTTTTAGGGGCCATTGACACGAGTATTGGGGGAAAAGAGAGCTTGTTTCAGAGAAAAGGGTTGCATTTAAAACGAACTGTGACAAATGCCCGAGCTAAACGAATTAACAGGGAAATAAATAGGAATTTAAACTGGTAAAGGGGGGGGGGGGGGGGGGCATATAAAGGTAAGAGAAACCATAAGTTAGCACTAGAAAAAGTAAAGATGACTGTGTAGAATAGCATTGCCAGATAATAGGAATATGTTCACGAGGGGTAAGAAGTTTGGCAAAGTAGAAAAGGAATCAGAGAGTGGTGTGTTTCATCTGTTAATTAGAGATGAAATAAAAACAGCGGAGAGGAAGGATCTGAAATCCAATGACCAGGAGGTCGAGACAATATGGGTGGAAATAGAAAATAATAAAGGGCAGAAAATATTAATGGGAGTGATTTATAGACCCCAAACAGCGATCACAATATAGCACAGGGTATCAATCAGGAAATCAGTGGAGCATTGAGGAAAGGTAAAGCGATAATAGTGGGTGGTTTCAATCTCCACATAGATTGGGAAAACCAAATCGTCAAAAGTAGGTCAGAAGAAGAGTTCATTGAATGTATGAGAGATAACTTTCTAGAGCAGCCGAGGAACTGACCGGGGGACAGGCCATCCTGGACCTTGTTTTGTGTAACGAAACAGGACGAGTTGGCAGTGTAGGTATTAAGACTCCTCTCGGGCAGAGTGATCACAATATGATTGAATTCTGCATTAAGTTAGAGAGGGATATAATTAAATCCGAGGCAAGTATTCTGAATTTAAATAGGGCTAATTTTGTACGTACGAGGAAAGATTTAGATAAAATAGACTTAATAGAGAATCAGAGTAAGACGTAAAAATGTAGACCAACAGTGGCAAATATTTAAGGATGTAGTGCGTAATTCTCAGCGGTTGCATATTCCCTTGAGGAATAAGAGTACCACAGTTGATCCGTGGCTAACTAGAGCAGTGAGGGAAAGCATCAAATTAAAAGAAAAGGCTTATAAAACTGCCAAGAAAAGCGGCAAATCTGAAGATTGGGAGAGTTTTAGAAACCAGCAAAATAAAACTAAAAGCTCATTAAGAGTGAGAAAAAGGAGTATGAGGGTGAGCTCGCGAGGAACACTAAGTCTGATTGTAAAAGATTTTACAAATACATTAAGAGGAATAGGCGAGTGGTAAATGTAGGTCCACTTCAGTCAGAGCCGGGAGATGTTTTAATGGGGGACAAGGACATGGCAGAGACCCTAAATCGGTACTTTGCATCTGTCTTCACCCTGGAAGACACAACAAGTCTGCCAACAACAGAGATGCACCAAAGGGGATAAGGACAGGGAGCAACTTAGGGAAATTTTCATTAGTAGAGAATTGGGGCTGGGAAACTGTTAGCACTAAGTAGTGACAAATCCCCTGGTCCGGATGGTTTGCATCCCAGGGTTATAAAAGAGGAGCTTATGAGATAGTGGAGGCCTTGTGTCTGATCTTCCAAAATTCCTTGGGTTCTGGAACAGTCCCCATGGATTGGAAGATCACAAATGTCACACCACTATTTAAAAAAGGTGGAAAGGAAAAGATGGGGAACTATAGGCCAATTAGTCTCACATCAGTGATAGGAAAATTTTAGAATCATTGATTAAGGATGTGGTAGTGCGGTATTTAGAGCACAATATAATTAGGCCAAGTCAACATGGCTTTACAAAAGGGAAGTCATGTTTGACAAATCTCATAGAGTTTTTTGAGGATATTTCCAGTAAACTAGATAAGGGTGAATCAGTGGATGTGGTCTATTTGGACTTCCAGAAGGCATTCGATAAGGTGCCGCATGAAAGGTTAGTCCAAAAGATAAGGGCCCATGGAATTGGGGGGAGCATATTAACATGGATTGGTGAATGGTTAACGGGTAGGAAACAAAGAGTAGGGATAAACGGGTCCTTTTCGGATTGACGGGATGTGACTAGTGGAGTGCCACAAGGATCAGTCCTTGGGCCTCAGCTATTTACCATCTACATCAGCGATCTAGATGAGGACATCAAAGTTAATATATCTATATTTGCGGATGACGCAAAACTAGGAGGAAGTGTCAACACAGAGGATGACATTAAAAAAATGCAGCGCAATATAGATAGGTTAGGTGATTGGGCAGATAGATGGCAGATGAAGTATAAATGTAGGGAAGTGCGAAGTCATCCACCTCGGGAGCAAAAACAGAAGAGCGGGTTATTGTTTAGAAGGGGAGAGATTGGAATGGGTTAGCGTTCAGAGGGACTTGGGTGTCCTTGTACACCAATCACAGAAAGTTAGTCTGCAGGTGCAGCAGCAATTAGGAAGGCGATCGGTATGTTAGCATTCATTGTGAAAGGATTAGAGTATAAGAGTAGGGAAGTCTTGCTGCAACTGTATAGGGCGCTGGTGAGACTGCACCTGGAATACTGTCCAGTTTTGGTCTCTTCATTTAATGAAGGATGTACTTGCCTTGGAGGGGGTGCAGCGTAGATTTACTATGTTAGTACCAGGGATGAAGGGGTTGAGTTACGAGGATAGGTTGACCAATTTGGGCCTATATTCTCTAGAATATAGAAGAATTAGAGGGGATCTTATAGAAACCTATAAGATCATCAAAGGGCATGATAGAGTAGACAGTGGGAGATTGTTTCCCCGGTTGGAGAAACTAAAACCAGAGGTCACAACCTTAAAATGAGAGGCAGCGCTTTTGCACTGAGTTGAGGAAGAACTTCTTCACTCAAAGGGTAGTGAATGTATGGAACTCACTATCCCAAAGGGCTGTTGATGCTCAGTCCTTGAACATATTCAAGACTGAGATAGATATGTTTCTTATTGCAAAAGGGATGAAGGGCTATGGGGATAAGGCAGGGATATGGTATCAGCTGGAGTTAGATTAGAAGATCAGCCATGATTGAATGGCGGGGCAGGCTCGAAGGGCTGAATGGCCTACTCCTGCTCCTACATGTTATGTTATGTTATGTTATGTTGTGTTGTGTTATGTTATGTACCCATCACCCCAGTCCTCACCAGGCTCCACTGGTTTCTTATCACACATTCTAAACTCCGTACCCACTTCGATGGCTGCACTTTCAGCCACCATGCCCAAATCTCTGGAACTCTCTCCCTCTATCCCTCTGCCTTGCCCCCTCCTTCCCCATCTTACAGTCGCACCTGAAGACCTTCCTCTTTGACCGTGCCTATAGTCACCTTCCCACTCCTTCCTGGCTCAGCCTCAGAATTCACCACTGTCAAGGGTTCTGGGATGCTACCCGCATAAGAGGTGCTGTGTAAATGCAAATTATTGTTGTTGTTCCCTATTCTGCTTCCAATAGGATACGAGTGATTACAGTGCCATCTGTGTGCGGTGGAAGAATGAACACAATCTGTTTAGCTGGTCTAAGGAAGACTGTAAAATGGTGGATTCAAAGGAAGCACGTACACAGTGCAGTTGTACTTGCACAAAAAGCATCACTATGTCTATTATCGGTAGCATAAAAGGCTTTGAGGTACAGTCTGGCTTATTTTCATAGTGTGTCTGCAGTTTTCCATGGCACTGCTGATGACCCACAGCCCAGCCCAGCTCAAGGGCAGACCAGTCACTGGGGCAGGGAGTCATCCCACTCAGCTTCCATTATCCCTGCAAATCAGAGCCCTAATGAGTAGGTTAGTCCTAGTCGGACAAGCAGAAGGAAAGTTATGGGATTTTAGCTAGTTAGACTCTAGCAGTTACCCAACAGACACTGTAGGGTCCCCAGACCTTGGCCCTTGTCAACCTGCCCCAAGTCTGGACTTAACAACCCAGACGTCCTCCCGACATGAAAGACACTATACAAATGTCATTTGTTGTTGTTATTGATGAGTTTCTACATATGCCAGACACCTGGCTGATCACGGTGACAGGTTTCCGCGCCTGTCAGACACCCGTCTACTAAACACACAGTCACTACATTTACAGCGCATCCTGTGAGGCGCTTTCAGATGTCTTGGTGACGTGATACGGCTCTGCATCAAACGCAAGAATTATTACTACTATTATTATATTATTACAAATGGGCAAAATTTGGACAAATCATCTTTTTGTAACATCATATTGACCCGCCCACCCCCTTCACTCAGCGGGCTCCGGCCTGCTCCTTGTCCATTGCCCGGCCTGCCCTACCATCGGTGGCCAGCCTTCAGCCTCTCTGCCCCCACCCTTTGGAACTCCATCCCACAGTCCCTCCACCTCGCTCTTTTCATTGCCTCCTTCAAGGCACGTCTCAAGAGCCTCCTCTTTGACCGTGCCTTCGGTCACCCTCCTAATCTCCACTCTCCTTGCAATCCAACACCCCCTGATCCCAACCACCAGCTCTGGTCCAAATCCTTGACTGTTTAGCACCTTGGGACATCCTCCCAACCCGCAAGGCGCTATACAAATGTAATTTTCATTGTTGTTACCAACAGAATGTTGTTGAAAACCTGAACTCGCTTAGCAAGTCAAAGAATAAAAATGCTGACTTGTTGCAAATGCAGAACAGCACATTGACCCTCGCAAGGAACGCCGTGAATAAGGGACCCCTGAAAATCTCAAGCGAGAAAATAGGTAAATGAAAACCTATTGCATTTGCTAGGCTTTCCTTATAGGGGTAGAGGAGAGAGTGGCTCAGTGAACCAAGCTCAGTGGGTATTACTCTCGCCTCTGAGTCAGAAGGTTCAAGCCCCCACTTCAGTGTTGTCATTTGGGTGAGACCTTAAACCTCACTCCCTGTCTGTGCCCTATTCTAGGCGGATATTAAAGAACCCGCGGCATTGTTTGGAAAGAGATTGGAGATTCTCTCTCCGGTGTCCTGGCCGACAATTCCCCAGATACAATCAGTTGCTCCCTTCACAGCTGTTTGTAGGACACTGTAGTGCACAAATTGGCTGTCATATTTTGCCCACAAAATGCACAGTCACTGAAATTTATAGTATATTCTGTGAAGCGCTTTGAGACGTCTCAAAAACATGATAAGTCTCCATATCAAATGCAAGGATTATTATTATAATTATATCCTGTGAAGACTTTGGGGCGAGCTCCCGATGTGAAAGGTGCTGAACACCAAATGGAATGATTTATTGTGGTCACTGTTTAGCTTGGGCGGGAAAGAAGATGGCTGCTGCGATGGGGGAAAAGCCACGAGGCTCAGTGTGATTTCAGGGAGCCTTTTTGCTTCCAGCTTGTCCCTCGTGCCCTCCTCCTTGTCCCTCGTGCCCTCCTCCTTGATCCCTCGTGCCCTCCTCCTTGTCCCTCGTGCCCTCCTCCTTGTCACTCGTGCCCTCCTCCTTGTCCCTCGTGCCCTCCTCCTTGTCCCTCGTGCTATCCTGCTTGTCTCTCGTGCCCTCCATTCCACCAGTGGTGGCTGCTCTTCCAGTTACTATGCCCCGAAACTCTGGAACACACTCCCGCTATTGCCTCTGCCTTGCCCCTTCCTTCCCAATTTCAGGTTGTGCCTGAAGACCAGCCCCCGGCTCGGTGTCATGCTCTGCCACTGCCTCTGGGATGCTCCCTGCATGAGGGAGCACTATGTAAAGGCAAGTTGTTGTTGTTGATTCTGTTTTTTTCTTTGGCAGAAATTATCGTACAGAGTGTGAAGGGAAACTACGAACCGAAGAAAATCGCGGAGTTCTCAACTTTCAAAAACTACATCAAAATTTCCTGGGGCGACATTGTAGGCGACAATGCTGCTGGTATATATTTTAATCGAATTCCTGAACACCCTCTCCCACCACCCCCCAATCCTTCTGTCCTTCGCTCCTCTTGCGGAGACCTGTAGTGTTACGCGAGCTCACCTCGCAAGCGAGAGGACCGGGGTTTATTCCCAGGCCGGGCAAAAACCTTAGGCAAGTTTCCGTACTCAATACCATGATAAGGCTATCACATATATATCAAATAGATATCAAATGATAAGGATATCAAATGTGACTGTATCAAATGCAAAGATTATTATTATTATTATTATTATTATTATTATTATTATTTGGAATCCTGTAGCTCAGTGGTTAGATCGATCGCCTTGCCAATAAGAGATCTGGGTTTGATTCCCGGGCAAGGTGAAATGTTGGGCAAGTTTCCTCACTCTGTTCGCCCAGCAGTACGCAGGAACCCGGTCGTTAGCCAACTGGCAAATCGTTTTTCCGGGGGGAATAATTCCTTCAAAGTGCTTTGAGACATCTCAATGACGTGATCAGGCACTATATCAAATGCGAGGATTAATATTATTAGTGGTATTAGTGATAGTATTATAAACACCGGTAGGGCCCAGTTGGGTTAAAGGCCTGTTTCCGTTCTGTGTGACTGTGTAACAGATGTGGCTGCTATTGGGATCATTGCCCTCAAGGCCTCAGAAGAGAACGATACCAGCAGTTGGGCACCTGTGAACGAGGCTAAACTAAAGCTGAAGTCTGACGTGTTAACTATCATTACCAGCAACAAAAACACAGATCACCTCACCATGCCCATCACACTGCTCTTTGAGAACAACAAGGTGAGTGTTATTAATATGTGTTAAAAAGTTATTAATTTGACCAGTCAACCCACGACTGTTTGTGGGGACGCTGCTGTGCCCAATTGGCTGCTGCGTTTCACCCACAAAATACACAGTCACTACATTTTCTGATATATTCTATGAAGCGCTTTGTGACGTCTCAATGGAGTGATAAGGAGGACATCCCAAGAGTGCTTGACACTCCTGGCTGGACAACCCGAGCTGGGTGGTTGGGGGTGAGATGGGGCAAAGAGGAATGGTGACCAAAATTGTGGTCAAAGAGCAAGGGCTTGAGAAGGACCTTGAACGAGGTGAGGGAGGGAGGAAGAGCGAACTGGAGAGACTATAGGAGGGAGTTCTAGAGAGCGGGGGCAGAAACCCTGACTGCTGATGGTGGGGCGGATTGGTTTGGGCGGGGAACATTGATTAGTCCGGAGCCCGCTGAGCAGAGGGAGTGACTGGGCCGGGTCGGATCTGAACGATTTGAGGGGGTTGGGATGCAGGGTTGGGGGTGAGAGCACGGAGGAAGGGACGTAAAGTTATCTAATTAAATTTGTTGGTTATTCCCAGGTAAAATCACTGATGGAGATCCCCAATTGTATGTACTTGCTACGAGGTCCCAATGGGTCAATGTGGGATGACAAAGGATGTCAAGTTGTAAAGTCCAATGATACCTTTACTCACTGCAGTTGTAACCATCTGACCAGTTTCGCCGTACTTATGTCTCTGGCACCGATTGAGGTATGATGTATGTCATTTTACACACCCTCACACCTTCCCTGCTGCCTCATCTCCCTCCTCCTACCCCAATCTCCTCACCAATTGCACACTTACCAACGGCAGTGAATTACCCTTGCGCTGTTTTGATCAAATCGGATTTTATACGACTTATACAGTTTGCCTGTATAAGGCAACTCAGACCTGGCGTAAGTTGTATTAAACGTTACGATTCCGACTAACACAACTTATGTGAGTTTAATGTATTGACAGCGTGATGATTTAAAATGTTACTGACAAGTCCCCTTCCTCCCCACCCAGCTGCCAACTCTCAACTCCCCCTCCTCTCCCCACTGCTGGCCAACATGGTCAACCAGTCTCTCTCCTCAGACTCTGTTCTTCTCCCCCTGAAAACCGTTGTTATCACAACCCTCCTCAAAAAACCCACCCTCGATCCCTCTAGTTTCTCACATTGCCGTCCCATCTCCAACCCACCCTTCCTTGCTAAAGTCCTGGCAGGTCAACTTCGGTCACACCTCTCCCTCCACTCCCTCCTCGAGCCCCTGTAGCCTAGTGGGACCGCACTCACAAGATCGAGTCCAATTTAATCAACCGCCTCCATTTCATGTCGGCAAATGGGTTCTTCTCCCGCCCCCGCTCAGTCACCTGCAGACTACCCCATGGGCTCCATCCTTGGCCCTCTTCTTTTTCTTACCTATATGTTCCACCTGGGTGATCTCATCCATAGACACAAGGTAATCTTCCACATGTATGTGGATGACACACAAATCTACTTTGCCGCCACCAGTACCAACTCCAGGTCCCCCCGATGTTCTATCAGCTTGCCTGTCAGACATCAGTCGATGAGTGCAAACTTCCTGCAGCTGAATGGTGACAAGACGGAAGTCATATTCCTTGTCTCCCGTCAACACCTTCACTCCAGCAGATCTAATCTCATCAACCTCCCTGGGCTCTCCATCATACTCACTGAACCACTGCACAATCAAGACATTTGGTTCAACCCCCAGCTGTTCTTCCTCCTCCGCATCTGGTCCCTGACCAGGACCGCTTCCTCCACTTTCACCACATTGCCCATCTTCAACCGTACTTTACTCCAAATGCAGCTGAAACCCTTATTGTCACCTCCTGCTTGGATTACTCAAATGCACCTCTCGCCGATCTCCCCAGCTCCACTATTCAAAAGATCCAGCTCAGTTAGAACTCTCACACCCACAAACCGACCTGTAACAAACTTTGTTTGCTATTGTTTTATAATAATAATAATAATAATAATAATCCTTGTATTTGATATAGCGCTTTTCACATCTTCTCGACGTCTCAAGGCGCTTCACAGAATAGACTGTAAAGTGAATTAACTGTATATTTGTGGGCGAAACGCGGCAGCCAATTGCACACAGCAGCGTCCCCACAAACAGGTGTGGATTGAAACGATCAATTTATAATTTTTTTTTGAGGGATTATGATCAATGTAATGCAGCCCTTCTCTAATACAGAAAATTTAAACTAGCAATCCATTCATCTGGTATCGGCACAAAACTCAAGATGCTAAAAATATATTAGCACTTACTGGTTACTGTCTTAGCCTTTCTCTGCGTTTTTTTTTGAATACTTTGAATCAGCAGGAGAAAGACAGGGAGAGAAAACCGCATATTCTGTATGGACCCTCGCTGCATACATTATGAATGTCTGTGGCTAACATTCCCGTTTCAGTCACTGAAGGGGAAATTTGACAAAATATCGACAGGCATTTCATGTCTTATTAAAGCACGGGAGAATGGGGAAAGAAGGTCAATAAAGGACTGGGTGTCGTCTTTATAACATTAAGGGTTACAAACCAGTTCAGGCGATTCCCTGGCTTTACTGATGTTACTTTTCGCATGTGTGTACGTGTGTAATATTTATGTGTGCAGGTGTGTAATATTGGGTGTGTGTGTATGTGTGTGTATATGTGTATGTGTGTATCTGTGTATGTGTGCATGTGTGTGGGTGTGTAGTGTGTGTGTGGTTTGTATACTTGGTGTGAGTGGCATGTGTGTGTGTGTATATGTGTGTGTGTGTATATGTGTGTATGGGTGCGTGTGTGCGCGTGGTTGTGTTAGTCTATGTGGTGTGTGTGTGTATGTGGTGTGTGTATATGTGTGTGTTTACGCATGTGTGTGTCTATGTGTGTGTGTGTGTCCACGTGTGTGTGTGTGTGTGTGTGTGTGTGGGCAAATTTCCTTTGCTCCTTTGCTAAGACACTCCTGATAATAATCCCTCAAGGAAAAAAAACACAATAATAAATTGGTCACTTCAATCCACGACGGTTTGTGGGACACTGCTGTGCGCAATTGGCTGCCACATTTCACCCACAAATATACAGTCAATTCAATTTACAGCACTTTGAGATGTCTAGAAGATGCAAGGAATATTATTATTATTATTATTATTATTATTATTATTATTATTATTATTATTATTATGTGGGTGTGTGATCATTCGGAACTCTGCATCCTGTATCCTTTCCCACACCAGTATCCGCGACCCTATCACTCCCACTCTCGCCTGATTCCACTGGCTTCCCATCACACAGAGGATACAGTTCAAGACCCTGGTCACAACGTTCAAAGCCTGCGGTGTCCTTGCTCCCCCCTATCTCTGTGACCTCCTGACACCCTACTACCCTGCTCGCTCCCTCCGCTCAGCGAGTTCTGGCCTGCTTCATGTTCCCCACCTCGGCCACCCCACCATCGACGGTCAGACCTTCAGCCACTCTGCCTCCACCCTCTGGAACTCCATCCCACAGGCCCTCTACCTCACCCCCCCCCGCCTCCTTCAAGACCCATCTCAAGACCCTCAACTTCGATGGTGCCTTCGACGGTTTAATATATGTTTTGTGTGAATGTGTGTGTGTATGTGTGTATGTGTGTATCTGTGTGTGTGTGCATGTGTGTGGGTATAGTGTATGTGGTATGTGTGTGTGCATGTGGTGTGTGTGGTATGTGTGTGTGGATATGTGTGTGTGTATGTGTGTGTATGGGTTCTCCCTCTGCCCTCTACCATCCCCAGCTTTGGGATGTCCAATGTGAAAGGCGCTACACAAATGTAATTTTGTTGTTGGGTATGTGTGTGTCTATATTTGTGTGTATGTGTGTGTGTGTGTGTGTATATGGGTGTGTACGTGTGTGTGGACGTGGCTGTGGGTGTATGTGTGTGTGTGTATTTGTGGGTGTATATGTGTGTGTCTACGTGGGTGTGTTTGTATGTATGTGTGTGTGTATGTGTGTGTGGTATATGTTTATGTGTGGTGTGTGTATATGGGTTTCTGTGTGTGTGTGTATGCGTGTTTATGTGGGTATCTATCTGCGTGCGTATCTGTGCATGTGGTGTGTATGTAAATGGTATTGTACGTGTATGTGTGTGCATGTGGGCGTGTCTGCTTGTGTGTATGTGTGTGTGTGTATATGCGTGTTTGTGTATGTGGGGAGAGGTCAGGCACTGATTCAACTGAACTGAACCAAAACTGTGTGTGAAAGGTCTAAGAGGCTAACAGTTGTGCACTGGTCTTCCCACCTGCAGCCTCAGCACGAGAAAAATTTGGAAATGATCACGTTTGTTGGAGTTGGGATCTCTCTGTTCTGCCTCCTCTTGTCCATCAGCATCTTCGGGCTCTGCAAATCGATTCAAGGCACACGGACCACTATCCACACCCACTTGTGCATCACGCTGCTCCTGGCAGAGGTTCTCTTGCTGGTGATCGATGCAGAATTCTTCAAAGAAAAGGTTAGCGCTTCGCTCAGTAATCTTGTGGTCTGGCCAAGCTCCAGTGGCTCCCGATCGCACACAATCAACTCTGTACCCCCATCACACCAGCCCTAGCCAGGCTCCACCGGCTCCCTATCGCCGAACAGATCGATTTCAAACACGTTTTCAAATCCCTTCATGTTCTGGCACCTTCCTACCTCTCCGACCTGCTTGCTCCCCAACCCACGACTGGCTCCAGCCTCCTGCATGTCCTTCATTTCCTCAGTTCCACCATCGGTGGCCGAGCTAACAGCCACTATGCTCCGAAACTCTGGAACACTCTCCCACAATCCCTCCACCTTGCCCCCTCCTTCCCCATCTCCAGATCATGCCTGAAGACCTTCCTTTTTGACCGTGCCTATGGACACCTGGCTGGGGGTCATGTGCCAACACTGTCCAGTGCTCTGGGACGCTTCCCTGTGTGAAGGGCGCTGGGTAAATGTTGTTGTGCTCGGACAGTCCTCTCAGTGTGGGGCAGAGAAACTTTTTACAGAGAAACTATTTCCTCTGGTGAGGGAATCCAGATCAAGGGGGCATCATCTCAAAATTAGTGCTAGGCCATTTAGGAGTGAAATCGGGAGGCAGTTTTTCACGCAAATCTAGAACTCTCTCCCCCAAAAGGCTGTGGAGGATTATGGCTACTTCCATTGACATTTTCAAGACTGTGACGGACAGTTGTTTGTTAGGTCAGGGTATCAAGGGATATGGGGCAAAGGTGCCAGATCAGCCATAATCTGATAGAATGGCGGAGAAGGCTCAAGGGGCTGAAAGGCCTCCTCCCGGCTCAGTCTCTATCACACTCGCCTCAGAGTCGGCAGGTTGTGGGTTCAAGCCCCCACATCAGGGCTTTGAATTCACACACTCATCGGAGTGTCACCTTAGACTGTATCATTTCAAATCCCAAAGTGGGGTCTTGAACCCACAACCTTCTGGCTCAGAGGCAAAGTCATTTTATCATTTTAACATCCGAATCACGTGCTCGCCTCGTAAGTGAGAGGACCCCGGGTTCGAGGGTTCCAATACCTGGTGGTGCAAAACCTTAGGCAAAATTTCCTTACTCCGCACACAGGCCTCTGTTTACCTGTTTAGCAATAAGTGGAAACCCGATTGTTAGTCAATTGGTGGATTGCTTTCCAGAGATAATAATCCCTTTTTTAAAAAAAATTGGTCACTCAATCCATGACTGTTTGTGGGACACTGCTACATGCAATTGGCTCAGAAAATATACAGTCACTGCACTTTATGGTGTATCCTGTGAAATGCTTTGAGACACCTCGATGATGTGATAAGGTGTTGCATGAAGCATAAGGGTTATGATTATTATTATAATAATTATTATTAGAGGATCCAGTTCAAGATCCTGGTTCTCACCTACAAAGCCCTCCATGGCCTCGCCCCACCCTACCTCTGTGACCTCCTAATCCTCTACCAACCCGCACACTGTCCAGCACCTTGGCACGTCCTCCCGACGCTATACAAATGTAATCTTGTTGTTGTTGTCTTTGTATCAGATCTGTCAGATTACCGCCATTCTATTGCATTATCTGTTCTTGACAAGCTTTGCCTGGATGATGTTGGAAGGAGTACAGCTGTATCTGATGGTGGTGAAAGTCTTTCAATCCAAGATATTGCAGAGTCGAATTCTCTTCTCCTTTGGCTACGGGCTTTCTCTGCTCATTGTCGCCATCACCGTGGCCACAAACCACAATGCTTACGGCGCAAACAACATGTGAGTATATCGTATAACCTCTCATTCCCGGCGGCAGTGTGTTGTCTCAGGATTGTTTTTTGCTCAACCGAGTGTCTCACACATGTCCATCACCCTATTTCAGAGTATTAACAACAACAACAAATTACATTCATACAGCGCCTTTTACATCGGGAGGATGTCCCAAGGCACTGGACAGTCAGGGATTTGGACCCGAGCTGGTGGTTGGGATCAGGAGGGGTAGAGGGCAGGGAGGGTTGGGGTAAGTAGATGACCAAAGGCGCGGACAAAGAAAAGGGTTTTGAGACGGACCTTGAAGGAGGCAAAGGAGGGAGTGAGGCGAAGGGACTGTGAGATGGAGTTCCAAAGGGTGGGGTATGCAATCCGAGCTGAGAATTCTATGCATCTCATCTACACATGGAAATTCCAGAGACAGATGAGGCGTTAAAACCAAACGCCTCATCTGTGCCCCCGTTCAGGTGGATGTTAAAGATCCCGTGGCGCTGATGCAAAAGGGAAGGAAGTTTCTCTCTCTCCCGGTGTCCTGGCCAACAATCCCCCCCAAAAATTGATCACTCGCTCCATGGCAGTTTGTGGACTTTGGTGTGTGCGATTGGCTGCCATGTTTCACCCATAAAACACACAGTCACTACGCTTTATAGAAAATCCTGTGAAGCGCTTTGTGACATTCTCCTGACATGAAAGGCACTGTGTCCAATGCAAGGATTATTATTATTATATTTTAAAGGGAATTCTCTCTCTCTCCCCCCCACCATCGGTATCCTGGCCAACATTTTCTCCCCCTCTCTAGATAAAATTGGTCATTCACTACATGTGTGTGTTAGCCTGGCTCACAGATTGACGAGCGCTCTAGCCTGTCTAATCATTGCTCATAGCTCATTCCTCTAACACGGCTGTTCATGGGGATTAGCTGCTACGTTCACCCACACAACGCACAGTCACTCCACTTTGCAGTAAAATTCAGTGAAGCGCTTTGGGACATCCTCCCGATGTGAAAGGTGCTGCATCAAATATGCAGATTATTATTATTGTTATTATTATTATTATTGTGCCTCCGCACAGCTCAGCAGTTCAGAACAAGCAATTAGGAAGGCGATCGGTATGTTAGCATTCATTATGAAAGGATTAGAGTATAAGAGTAGGGAAGTCTTACTGCAACTGTATAGGGCCCTGTGAGACCACACCTGGAATACTGTTTAATGAAGGATGCACTTGCCTTGGATGTCCATCCCCCAGTGCCTTCGCCGCTTCCTCCCTTTCCTCCTTCAAGGCCGGTCTCAAAACCTTTCTCTTTGACCGTGCCTTCAGCTCCCCTCTCGACTCTCTTCCCCCTCCTCGCTCCCTCCCTTCCCTCCCCTCACCCTGACCATTTCCCCAATGCTCGGGTCATGACCCAACTGTGCAGCGCCTTGGGACGTCCTCCTGACGTGAAAGGCGCTTTATAAATGGAATCTTGTTGTTGTTGTTGTTGTTGAGGGGGTGCAGCGTAGATTTACTATGTTAGTACCAGGGATGAAGGGGTTCAGTTACGAGGATAGGCTGACCAATTTGGGCCTATATTCTCCAGAATATAGAAGAATTAGAGGGGATCTTATAGAAACCTATAAGATCATCAAAGGGCAATGATAGAGGAGACAGTGGGAGATTGTTTCCCCGGTTGGAGAAACTAAAACCAGAGCTCACCAACTTAAAATCAGAGGCAGCCCTTTCGCACTGAGGTGAGGAAGAACTTCTTCACTCAAAGGGTAGTGAATGTATGGAACTCACTACCCCAAAGGGCTGTTGATGCTCAGTCCTTGAACATATTCAAGACTGAGAAAGATATGTTTCTTATTGCAAAAGGGATGAAGGGCTATGGGGATAAGGCAGGGATATGGTATCAACTGGAGTTAGATTAGAAGATCAGCCATGATTGAATGGTGGGGCAGGCTCGAAGGGCTGAATGGCCTACTCCTGCTCCTACTTGTTATGTTACGTTACAACTTCTGCCTCCTCCCCAGTTCCCAGGCTCTATCCCCAGATCTGGGTGTCTCCAGCACCCCCTCTCTCTCTCTCCAGCCTTATCGCTCTCTCTCCATCCAGCCCTCTCTACCTCTCTTTCTGCAGCCCTCTCTCTCCCCTTCCTCTTCCTCCCTCCCTCCTGAGCCCTCTCTCTCTCTTTCTCTCCATCTCTCTCTCCAGCCCTCTCTCTCTCTCTCTCTCTCCCTCCGTCCTGCATCACGTGGCTTTAGTGCTGCTGTGCAGTCCTGTAGCTCAGTGGTTAGAGCACTCGCTTTGCAAGTGAGAGACCTGAGTTCAATTCCTGGCAGAGGGCGAGACCTTGGGCAAGTTTCCTTACTCCACACAGAGCCTAATAATAATCCCTCCAAAACCAAAACAATAATAAATTGGTCATTTTCAACCTACGGCTGTTTGTGGGGACACTGCTGTGTGCAATTGGCTGCCGCGTTCGCCCACAAATGTACAGTCAATTCACTTTACAGTCTATTCCGTGAAGCGCTTTGAGACGTCGGGAAGACGTGAAAAGCGCTATATCAAATGCAAGGATTATTATTATGATTATTATCTGAAAATATTATTCTGGGTTCATGTTTTCAATCTCATTTAAAACATTCTAAACAATCAATTCTTATTAATATCAATTAATATTAAAAATAAATCATTAATATTGATAGCTTGCCTGATGGTGATATCAATTGCAAGCTATGCGGTTTTAGATGGTCAGGCTCCAGCAGTTACCCCAACGCACACTCTGGTATCTCCAAGTCCTGGTTCTTGCCAACCTGTGCCTAAAACTTTCTTGAACAACAACAACAAATTACATTTGTATAGTGACTTTCATGTCCCAAGGCCCTGGACAGTCAGAGGTTTGGACCCAAGATGGGGGTTGGGATTAGGGAGGATGGAGAGCAGGGGGGAGAAGCAGGGAAATCAAAAGCACGGTCGAAGAGGAGGGTTTTGTGATGGGTCTTGAAGGAGGCAAGGCTGGGGGCAAGACAGAGGGTTTGTGGGATGGAGTTCCAGAAGGTGGGGGCAGAGTGGCAGAAGGCCCGCCTGCCAATGGTGGGATGGGCAAGGTGGGGAACATGAAGCAGGCTGGAGCCAGTTGAGTGGAGGGAGTGGGCAGGATGGTAGGGGGTTAGGAGGTGGCAGAAGAAGGGGAGAGCAAGGCCATGGAGGACTTGGAATGTGATGATCAGGATCTTGAACTTTATCCTCTATATGATGGGAAGCCAGTCGAGTTGGGCAAGGATGGGGGGTGATAGGGTCACGGAGCCTGGTGCGGGAGAGGACATGGGATGCAGAGTTCTGGATGATGTGCAGCCTATGGAGGGAGGAATTAGGTGAGCAGACTGTGTCCCTCCTGGGATTTCCATGTGTAGGTGGGATGCATGGAAATTTCAGCTGGGTTTGGATACTCTTAAGCAGGGGTGATGGGTTTCCACGTGTGTCACACGCCCGGCTGTGCAAACATTTATTATTATTGTTATAATAAACTCTTGTTTCTCCCTTTCAAGCTGCTGGTTGTCAATTGAGAATGGATTTATATGGGCCTTTGTTGGACCGGTCTGTGCAGTAGTTGGCGTAAGTTTGTATAAACATAACAATGTCCGCTGGTCAATTGGTCTGTAACATCCCCACGTCTGCTTCCGTTTTACTATCTGTTTTCTTCTTAAAAATTAGACAATTTAGGAGCCAGTCAACCCAATCCACTGTGTCCAAACATCCAGATCCTCACCCTCACACACAAATCCTTTCATGTCCCAGTACCTCCCTACCTTTGGATGAGATGTTAAGTCAACGTCCCATATACCTATTCAGGTGGACGTTAAAGATCTCTTGGCGCTTAAAGAGAAAGGACTTTCTCTCCACCAGTGTCCTGGCCAATAAGTCCCCAAATTGAAAAAATTGGTCACTGACTCTATGGTTGTTTGTGGGACGCTGCTGTGCACAAATGGCTGCCACATTTCACCTCCAAAATACACAGTCACTGCAATTTACATTATTAATAATTAATAATAATCCCTCCAAAAAACCAAAAACAATAATTAAATTGGTCATTTTCAATCTACGACTGTTTGTGGGACATTGCTGTGCGCAATTGGCTGCCGCGTTCGCCCACAAATATACAGTCAATTCACTTTACAGTGTGTTCTGTGAAGCGCTTTGGGACGTCCTCCCGACGTGAAAAGCGCTATATCAAATGCAAGGATTATTATTATTATTATATCACGTGAAACACTTTGAGAGATCCCAATGACATGATGAGGTGCTGTATCAAATGCAAGTATTATTATTATTAATATTATTATTACCTCGGTCACTCACATCATAGCTATTTGCAGGACATTACTGTGAGCAAATTGACTGCCTTGTTCTCATACAAAATACACTTGCACTGCATTTTACTGTAAAACCCTGTGAGATGTCTCAATGATGTGATCATGCGCGAAATGTGCTCAAGTGTAAGGAATATAACAGCAACTTGCATTTTTGTAGTCACCCTCACACAGGGCAGGATCCCAGAAATATTATTATTATTATTACCTCCGTGACCTGCTCGTCAGGTCTTGCAACTCACAACACATCACCATTTGTATAGCGTCATTCACATCAGGAGGGTGCAATGTAGGCTGATGCTCCAGTGCAGTGCTGGGGGATAGGCTGCATTGCCAGAGAGGCCATCCTTCGGATAAGATGTTGTCGTTAGAGCGTCTAATTAGTTTTCAGACTTTTCTCCCTACGTCTTAACGTACATCTCTCCTCTCTTGGTATGGTCTTCTCTTCCTCAACTCATTTTCCATCTCCAACTTTCTGAGTCCATCTGTTCTGGTGTCTCTTCACTTCTGATGAGTGGACCACAGAATCCTAATGCACTGTAAGTCCATTTTAGCCTAAAGAACAGGCCGACTTCCAGGTTGCCAGATGACCGCTTACATCACTCGCTGCTTGGAGCGACCGCAAACAGGAAGGGACCTGACAACCAGGTGGTCGGCCATTTTGTCTTTTCAGGCATGGGCAGACACCGTGGCTGGTGAAAGCCACTGTAATGTGGGGTTGGGATATGTATGGTTCCCCAACATCACATCATTAACAGCTGATCTGTGAACTATCAACATCGACTATGACCACAATCACTCAAAGTTATATTTGTCTCTTATAGCTAAATCTAATCTTCTTCAGTATTACCATGTGGAAATTGATCGATAAGTTCTCCATTCTAAGTATGGACGTCTCACACTTTACGAAAGTCAGGTAGATACTCTATTTTTGAAGATATACTTTATTAGCTTTGTTTCCATGAAGATGTTAAACCGGGCTCCCCGTGTGTGGCCTGCTCAAGTGGATGCTGTGGGAAAAGAGAAGGGAGTTCCCTTTTCTTGTGTCCTGGCTGACGATTCCTCACGTGAAATTCATTGCTATTTGTGGGACATTGCTACAGTAATGGCTGCTGCGTTCACCACTAACCAGATATCAACCTGGCTCATAAGAACATAAGAATTTGCTGGCGAAAGAAGACCAAGGTCCATCTAGTTCGCCTTCCACCATTCCTGGCAGACGCTTGACGTGTCGTGTCCCTAAGGGTACACTGTATCCCCAGATATTATTTTCTAGCAGAAATCTATTTGATTTATTCTTGAAACAAATGACAATTTCTGCTCCCACCGTCTCCCTGGTGATCCTGTTCTATAAGTTTACTACTCGCTCACTGAATTAGTGTTACCGCAAATTTGTTCTGAATTTGCCCCCCTCCAGCAGTAGGCTGTGTCCTCTGGTTCTCCTGTTCGGTACAAGATAAACCAGCTTATTATGGTCTACATTATCTATTCCCTTCAGAATTTTAAAGCCCGTATTCGTATCACCTTCTCTTCTCCAGTGTGAACATGTCCAGTTTATTGAACAGCTCCAGTCACTCCAATCCCATCTCAGTCGGCAGTGCTCTTGCCTCTGAGTCAGAAAGTTGTGGGTTCAAGCCCCATGTTGAGACTTTGAACTCGCGCAATCGAGGCTCGTGTGACAAAACAGCGCTGGGGGAGAGCTGCTTGGCGATGGTGTCATCCTTCGGTTGAGATGTTAAACTGAGCTCCCTGTCTGTGTCCTGTTAAAGATCCCACGGTTCTGTTTAAATAAAGAAGTGAGTTTCTCTCTCCCAGTGTCCTGGCTGACAGTTCCCCCAAATAAAATCTTCTTGGCTGTTTGTGGGGATGCCGCCGTGTGCAAATCGGCTGCTACAAAACCCACTGCACGTTACAGTGAAGGGCATTTAGACGTCCTCCAGACGTGAAATGAGCTCTATCGAATGCAAGTATTATCATCATTGTTATTAACCCTGGAGTCCTGTAACACAGTGGTTCGCATGCTCGCCTGGCAAGCGAGAGGACCCACGTTTGATTCCCAGGCAGGGTAAAACATCAAACAAGTTTCCTTACTCCACACGCCTCTGTTTACCCAGAAGTAATTGTGAACCCGGTTGTTAGTTGATCGGAGGATCACTTTCCGGGGTTAATAATCCCTCCCTCCCCAAATAAATAAATATTAAGTTTGGTCACTTAATCCACAACTGTTTGTGGGACACTGCTGCGTGCAGTTGGCTGTCACGTTTTGCCCACAAAATACACAGTCAATTCATTTTACGGTATATCTTGTGAAGTGCTTTGAGATGCCTCAACAATGTGATGAGGCGCTATATCAAATACAAATATTTTTATTAGTCATATGAATGTCATATTTTCAGGAGGTTCCTGTGCACAGCCATTGCCCAACTCGTCGTGTTGGGACTGACTTGGATTCTGGGTTTTATGCACTTCAATGATCAGACCATCGTGATGTCTTACCTGTTCACCATTTTTAACAGCTTTCAGGGACTGTTCATTTTCATCTTGCACTGTGTCCTGAACAAGCAGGTAGGACAGACCGAATCAGTACATTACATTGTCTGTTTGGCCTCCTTGTGCCTGTGCGGCTCTCTGCAAGAGCTCTCCACTGAGACCAACTTCCCCATTTCCCCGTCTCATTTAAGTGCTCCGAGATGCCGTCCAGCATGAAGGGCAGTATGTAAATGCAAGTTGTTGTTGTTGTTGTTGTTATCTCCTGCTTTCATTATGTCCAGGCTTGACGACTCTAACTGCTTGCTCGCTCGCACCTCCCAACTTTTCTCTCCCCCAGCTGCAGATTATTCAGAACAACAACAACAGCAACAACTTGGATTTATATAGCGCCCTCCACGCTTGGATTTATACAGTGTCTCAGAGCGCTTTACAGTGACGGATCCCAGGATCTGTCCTGTCCTCTCTTATCTAATCTACTAATCTCTGTGACCCTTTCACCCCCACCCTCACCCGGCTCCACTGGTTTCCCATTCCCCAGAGGATAGAGTTCAAGATCGTCCATCCTCACCTTTAAAATGTTCCATGGTCTTGCTCCTCCCCAACTCTGTGACCACCAAATCCCCTACCAACCTGTCCATTCAGTCCACTTGGCGGGCACTGGCGTGCTCCATGTCCCTTGGCTTGCCCACCCCTCCATCAGCAATTGAGTCTTAAGCCTCTCTGACCCCACCTTCTGGAACTCCATCTTGGCGGCCCATCTCCTCGTCCCCCTCCATCACCTCTTTCAAAGCCCAGTTTAAGATGCTCCTCTTCAACCACGTCCCTGTTCATCTTCCCTCCTCCAACCCCCTCGCCCCTCAAGCCCTCATTGTCCAGTGCCTTGGAATATCCTCCTGGCATGAAAGGCACTGTGTAAATGCAATTGGTTGTTCTCCATCTGAGGTGTCAGCCTGGCTCGGTCAGTCATACTCTCACCTCTGAGTCAGAAGGTTGTGGGTTCAAGCCCCCACGTCAGGGACCTTTTGCTCACAGCCTAAGCTGATGTTCCAGTGCAGTGCTGAGGGGGAGCGCTGCATTGTTGGAGATGCTGTCCTTTAGGTGACGCGCTAAACCAAGTTGTGCATCTGTGTCCTGTTTAGGTGGACATTAAAGACTCCATGACACCGTTTCTCTCTCCCAGATTCCTGACCAACAAATCCCCAGATAATCACTGTGCTCAAATTGGCTGCTGAATCCACCCACAAAACACAAAGTCACTAAACTTTACCACCTGGGTTCTTCCCCCATTTGCTGTGTCAAGCTATAAGGTGGGTCTTGTCCCCCTCCTTTTCACCACCCCACCCCCCCACTCCACCCTTTATGTGTGGACAGGTGAACAACACACAGGATGGGCACACAGTTGAGATGGCCTCTGGGTGTAACAATTACAGGGCACAGGATCAGTGTTGCCCAGGGTGAGTCCAAGACAGTCCCTGGGATTAACCGTTGTTTCTTCTGCTGTTTTATAACAGGTGCGTAAAACTTTATACAATTACTTCAACCTAAAGAATGCTTCTCAAGTGACCAGCAAGGTATGAATCCAATAATACCACAGCATAGACTACCATAGCTCTCACCTCAGAGTTGGTCACTTAGGGTAGCCGTATGGATGTGCATTGGTTGCTTCCAATGTGTGCCGTGCTACAGTCAAATTCCAAGGATTAACTCCCAGAGCCATGGATGTCACTTTAACAGACATTAAAGAACCCGCAGCGCAATCAGAAAAGAGAAGGGAGTCTCTCTCTCTCTCTCTCTCTCTCTCCCTGGCCGACAATCCCCAAAATAAAATCACTCAATCGCTTCGTGGCGGTTTCTAGGACAGCACTGTTGTGCAATTAGTTCATCTCCACAGTCACTACGCTTTAGAGTAAAATCCCACAAAGCGCTTTTGGGGAATGCGAGTGAAGCTGCATCAAATTATAATTATTTGGTGGGACACTGCTGTGCGCAATTGTCGCCCACAAAATATACAATCAATTCGATTTATAGTATATCCTGTGAAATGCTTTGAGAAGTCCCGAAGATGTGATAATCACTGTATCAAATGCAAGGATTATTATTGTTATTATGATAGTAATTGGCCGTTGTGAAAGTTTGGATGGTTTGAAGCAACATATCGAACACAAGGAATATTCTAACTCTTATTTCATTTTTTCTACCAGAAAAGCTCGCTGGAATCCCACACTGAGAAACTCAGTGCTGAGTAGCGTTTGTTTTGGAAGCTAAGACAACAGCACAGTCCACTCCGGTGCTCAGAAACAGCACTGGCTCACTCTGAAACCTCCTCTCCCATAACAAGGTCTCTTCAGAGGTGACGTGAAGATCTGTATCTCCTCTCCAGAGGCTCCACACTATTTTTGCTCACCGTTTGAATAACTTCTTTGGCTTGTTAGAAATTCTCATATCCATCTGTCAAATCTCTACATGCCCTGACACCTCCCTGCCTCTCCAACCTGCTTACTCCCCAACCCACTACCCACTGCCCCACTGCCTGTCCCTCATGCCCTTCATTCCACCATTGGCAGCCGTGCTTTCAGCGACTCTGCCCCCAAATTCTGAACAGTCTCCCTCAATCTCTCTGCCTTGCCCCTTCCTTCCCCATCCGATGATCATAGAATTAACTACAACACAGAAAGAAGCCATTTCGGCCCATCCTGTCTGTGCCTGCCCTTCGAAAAGAGCTATCCAAATCAATCCCACTCCCCCGCGCTCTCCCCATAGCCCTGCAAACTTGTCCTCCCCAAATAATTATTCTAATAATTATCAGATTGTCCCTGAACACCTTTCTCTTTGACCGTGCCTATGGTCACCTCCACCTGGCGGTGCGCTAGGCTCTGCCACTGTTGAGTGCTCTGGGACACTGCCCTGTGGGAGGGGTGCTATATAAGATAGAAACAGGAGGAGGCCATTCAGCCCTTCCAGCCTGTTCTGCCATTCTATAAGATCATGGCTGATCTGTAAGTCAAGTCCAATCTCCCACCCTTGCTCCATATCCCTTAACAACAACAACAAGATTACATTTGTACAGCGCCTTTCATGTCGGGAGGACGTCCCAAGGTGTTGATAACCTAACAAATACCTATCCACCTCAGACCTGAGGTGCGAATGGCCTTTTTGGGGGAGAGAGTTCCAGATTTCCACTACCGTTTGGGTCAAAAACTGTCTCTGATTTCACTCCTAAGTGGCCCGGCCCCCTTGTTCTGGATTCCCCCACCAGAGGAAATAGTTTCTCTGTAGCTATGCTATCGGATCACTTTATTTTTATAAACACCTCAATCAGATGTTGTCCATCATGTATGTCTGTGCTGGCTCTTTTACAGAGCAATTCTTTCAGTTCCATTCACCTGCCTTTTCCCCACCACCGTACCTTTGCAGTTGACTCTTTTTTTTTAAAGCTATCTATCTAGTTCTCTTTTGAAAATTAATATTGATTCTGCCTCCAGCCAATCCTCCTCGCACAGTGTTCCACATCCTACCCACTCTGTGTGTAAGAAGTATTTCGGCCTCTGCATTTTTTTCCTTTGCAAATCATTGTGCGTCAGAAGGTTGTGGGTTCAAGGCCCCATGTTAGGACTTGGAATCACTTAGTTTTTTACGATGGTGCTCCATTGCAGCGCTGGGGTGGGGTTGGGGGGGGTTGGGGGGCAGGTACTGTCCTTTGGATGAGACATTAAACCGAGCTCCCATCTGTGCCTGTTCAGGTGGACGTAAAAGATCCCGCGGGCTGTTCAAAAAAATAAGGTTTCTCTCTCCCGTTGTCCTGGCCAACAATCCCCACCCCCTACCCGCCCCCAAAAAATGGTCGCTCGCTCCATGGCCGTTTGTGGGAGGTTGCTGTGCACAAACAGGCTGCCGTGTTTCACTCACAAAACACACAGTCACTGTACTTTACATTATATCTTGTGAGGCACTTTGACACTGCTCGCCAATGTTATATGGCACTATATCAAATGCAAACATTATTATTATTACAATTATCGATTATTATTATAATCTTAAATTAATGCCTTCTCGTTAACGTGCAGGAATTATTCATCGGATTTCTTAGTAGAAAATGTGGGATACGATTCCTACATCATAGAAATTGCACCAGAGTCTATAAATTCAACAGAACCCCTTGACCACAATCCCCAACCCCCCATCTCCCGTCACTCCAATAGAGATCAGAGATCATACACTTAACATGATAATCCCTCCAGTGGTCGCTCAATCCATGACTGTTTGTGGGACACTGCTGTGTGCAATTGGATGCTACGTTTGCCCACAAAACATACCGTCACTTTACAATACATTCTGTGCTTTGCGACATCACACCAACGTGATAAGGTGCTATAGTCCTATAGCTTAGTGGTTAGAGCGTGCGCCTCCCAAGCAAGAGAACCTGGATTTGATTCCCCAGCCGGGCAAAATTTTGGGCAAGTTTCCTTATTCCACACGCCCCTGTTTATCTAGCAATGAGTAGGAACCTGGTTGTTAGTGGATTGGCGGTCTGCTTCTCCGCTGGTAGTAATTAAAAATTAAAAAAAAATTGGTTATTTAATCCACGAGTATTTGTGGGACACCTCTGTGCTTAATTGGCTGCCACCCTTTGCCCACAAAATACACAATCAATTCACTTCACAGTATATCCTGTGAAGCATTTTGAGACATCTTGAAGACATGATAAGGCATTATATCAAGTGTAAGGATTATTATACTGTTATTTTTAATTTAATTTAAAGCGTTGAATGTTAAGATTATACCTTTGATAACTTAAAGACTGTTTTTAGATTATGTTTATGATGCTAAGGTAATTCAATATCTAATACATTTATCTCGTGTCTCATGATTTCAAAAAAAATGTTTTTGAAGGTAGCGGCAAGTAATTGTAACTGCCCTTATAACTACTGTAACTGATGTACACATTTCTGATAAATACAATAAATTATAATACAAACTTACATTTATGCAGCAACTTTCATGTCAGGAGGATGTCCCAAGGCGCTTTACAGTCCTGGCTGGGCACCTGAGCTGGGGTTTGGACAAGGGAGAGGGGAGGGGGACGGGGAAAGATGACCAAAAGTGTGGTCACAGAGGAGGTCCTGAGACAAACCTTGAATGGGGTGAGGGAGGGAGGGAGAGAGGGAATGAGTTGGAGGGACTCTGGGACGGAGTTCCAGCGAGCGGGGGCAGAAAGGCTGAGAGCTCAACCGTCACGTCTAACCCAGAACAAGATTAGAGAGTTCATTGCAGAGAAGACCATGAGAAGGAAATTCATAGATAAAAGCCAGGGGATCAATCAATAGGATTGAAAAAGTAAACCCAGATCAATATTTTCAGGTGCATCAATATAGCAGAAGAGGACACAGGTTTAAAAGTCACAAGAGGGCAATTTAAGGACAGACCAGAAAGTGTTTCTTTACCCACAGGGTAAGTAATGACTGGAACAGGGCGGCCAGGAAGGAAGGGTTGAGGCCAGGACGCTGAAACTCCTGTTAAAAGCAGCTCCATGCTGTGATGGGGGTGAAGGGACAGTCGGAAAGGTGTTGTGGAGTTGATGAGATCAGTTGGGCCAAAAGGTCTTCTTCATCCAAACCCACGTTGTGAATAGTAACTACAACGACTTGTATTTATAGAGCGCATTTCACGTGGGTTAGCGATTCAGGGCCCGTAAATAACAGCTTCTCCCTTATGCGCTACGGAAGGACAGAATGTTTACAGGATGTCACTTGAGGATGAAAGAGAGAGAGAGAGAGAGGGAGAGTCCGTCACAACAGCTTTGCGAGTTCCACTTCAGCTTTTTAAACAAAAATACAAAACATCTTTTCATCGAATACAAAAGAAAAACATATTTCACTGAATTACAAAGACACGGCAGAAATCTTCCTGCCCCAACACCGATATAGACAATATAATAATGTACAGTCCTTCCAAATGTTAAAGCCGTTCGGTGATGGCTACGATTCAGTGGGTAGCGCTCTCAGCTCCGAGTCGGAAGGTTGTGGGCTCGAGCCCCCACGTCAGAATCGCACCGTCTAGGCTGACGCTCCAGTGCAGTGCGAGGAAGTTGTCGGTGGTGCTGTCCTTTGCACGAGAGGTAAAACCGAGCTCGTCGGTCTGTGCCCTGTACAGGTGGATGTTAAAAGTCCCGCGGCGCTGTTCGAAAAACACAGCGAGTTTCTCTCTCCCTGGTGTCCCGGCTGACAATCCCCCAGATAAAATCGGCCACTCACTGCACGGCTGTTTGCGGGAAGGTTGCCACTCGCAAATTGACTGCCAGTTCGTCGACAAAACACAGAGTCACTGCACTTTACAGGGTATCTTGTGAAATGCTTTGGGAAGCTTTTCCTCCCAAAGTGAAAGGCATGGAACCAGATGTAGGGATTATTATTAAAACGAAGCACACACTTTGTCGAACCTGATGGGGAATGGGCTTTGGAGCTCAGGTCTCCGTGGGACAACCCAGGGTTTGGGGAGGGAAGGGAAAGAGTTTCTCTGATTCTCTGGAGAAAATCACCTTGCCTTTTGTGATTGCCTCCAGCGATTTGTTTTAGACATCACATCAAAGCAGCAAATAGAATATAATAACAACATTACACTTGTAAAGTGCCTTTCATGTTGGGAGGACGTCCCAAGGCGCTGGACAGTCATGGCTTTGGACATTTTAGGACCTGAGCTGAGGGTCGGGATCGGGGAGGGTGAAGGTCAGGGAGAGTTGGATGATGGTCAAAGGCTCGGTCGAAGAGGAGGGTTTTGAGACCCATCTTGAAAGAAGCAAGGGAGGGAGCAACACGAAGGGAACGGAGGATGGAGTTCCATAGGGTGGGGGCAGGGAGGCTGAAGGCCTGAACACCGATGGTGTGGTGGGCTGGGTGGGCTTGGGTAGGAACCAGGCACACGACATTGCCCATTCCCAAACACTATGGACATTGATACAAATACAAATAATAATCCTTGCATTTGGTATAACGCCTTCTCACAACTGAAGGACGTCTCAAAGTGCTTCGCAAGATTTACAATGTAATGGAGTGACTGTGATTTGTAGGCAAAGGCGCGAGCGCAATTGTGCACAGCAACGTCTCACAAACAGCTGTGAAACGAGTGACCAATTTTATTTGGGGGACAGTTGGCCGGGACACCGGGAGACAGGAATTCCCTTTTTTTCCCCGGGAAATGTAACATCCACCTGAATAGGCAGAAGGGGAACCCAGTTTGACATCTCATCTGAAGGACGGCACCTCCGACTGTGCAACAGCGCTGGATTGCAGTGTCATCTTAGACTGTGTGATTCCAAGTCCCGATGTGGGGTTTGAACCCACAACCTTCTGACTCGGAGGCGAGAGCGCTATCACTGAGCCAGGCTGACACACATAGAAACTAATTTGAACAGCATTATATAAATAGCACCTCATTTAAAAACAATCATGTACATTTTTACATAACTGGAAATTACACAAACTGAGCAGTACCTTTGATCCACAACGGATTTTGAAACTCCCCCTTTTTTTAAAAAAAACAAAGGAATAAAAGGAGAAAGACCTCACCAACGATCCCCTCAGGTAAAAGCTCTCCGTTCGCTTCCAAAAAAAAAGTTACAGCCCAGAAACAGCTAAGAAGGAGGCCATTTGGCCCATCGTGTCCGAGGAGTTTCGATAATTGGCTGTCAACGCAACACAACACAACAGGCACTACATTGCCAGTCGCTGCACTGTGGAGACTTTTGTGGATGTTTTCGGCAGGAAAAGCAACAATAAAAATACAACATTCTCTCTTATTTCTGCAGTCGTCCAGCCCTCCCCGTCCACACCACTTGGCAGCCATTTTGCAGTACGAGTAATACACAGGGCTGCTTACCGCATGGTGCGTGGAGCAGAATGTGTAGATTTACGCAGGCCATACAGCACGGAAACCTGCCACTCAGCCCAACCAGTCCATGCAGTGCTTATACCCATGAGTCTTCGACAAAATAAGAATTAATTGCTCTCAGCATCTTAATTATTGTACCATGTGACTATCAGGAAGGTAGAAAGCGAACAAGATGGATCTTTGTCTTTTTTCATCTAGGGATTCGTATGTTCCAATGTTCACCAGCTCCTCCCTCCCTCCCACACCCCTCTATTCCCTTTCCCTCACATGAAGGTCTGGCTTCCTCTTGATTTTATCTACACTATCTGATTCAACCACCATTTGGGACAGAGAGTTCCACAATCTCACTTCTCTCTGCGCGAAGCAGTTGCTCCTAAATTCTCTTATAGATCCCCTAGTCACTATCTTATACTAGTTACTGACTGGTTATGGACTCCCCAACCAGTGGGAACAGCCGATTGATGCTAACCCCTTTTAACATGGGTCAGCTCAGAAATATCTTTGATCTAGAGCGGAAAAAGGCCTAACCTATAGCTATATCAACATCTCCCCTACTGTAGCCCGCGATTACAGAACGGTAGAAGGCGAACAAGATGGACCTTGATGTAGCTACAGCCTATGCCGATAGCGATGTGCCGTGTTGTCGGGAGGACGGACAGACGGAGTGTTTGAAGCGACTCTGGATGAGAGAACTCGTGCTGCATTTACAACAAAGATCTGGCAAAGCCACACAGGGGGCAAGGGGTGGTGGGGAGGGGAACCATTACGGCAGATAGCAGGCAAATGGACAGATCAGTACGAAGCAGATTGGCACAAAGCCTTGTAGAGTTCATGTGTTCAGTAGAGGGAGCTGTCCACTTCTTCTCTCCAGCTTTCCTCTCCAAAGGCTTTGCTCCGACCGTCCCATCATATTCCCGTCTCCTGGGTGCTCTTTAACCCCTGCCACAAGAAATTATCATTAAGAAATGATATTAATATTTATTAATATTAATATTTAAATTCATGACTGTTTGTGGGACACTGGTGTGCACAATTGGCTGCCGCCGCGTTCTGCCCACAAAATACAATTAAACATTGACCTGAAACCCTAATTCACTTTCCTCTCTCCACAGATGCTCTCTGATCTGCTGAGTGTTCCCAGAGACTTCTGTTTTTATTTCGCTTTACAGTATACTCTGTGAAGCATTTTGAGAGGTCACAAGGATGCGATAAGGCACTGTATGAAATGCAAGGATTATTATCATTCCTAATAAAACGACAATGTTTGTCTGTCTGTGTGTCAGTGTATCTGACAATCATCCAATAACCGATTAATGTAGAGACATGATTGATGCCTCAGTGGAAAGCTCTTGCATCTGGCAGTGTCATGGGCATATTTTTGGGGGGACTCCTATCATTAATGAGCTATGTTAAAAAAATGCTTTAATTAAGCCCCAAAATATGAGATATGCACGTATTCTGCAACTACACAGTGACAGAGGAAAGCATACACCATTCAGAGAGATCTACGTTTACATTCTGCAACACTTTTTTTCTGGTTGTCATGGGAGCTGGAGTTCTCCCACGCGGGACCGACAGAGAGATAGCGAGAGAGACTGGGAATGAACCGGAAAGAGAGAGCAAGAGAGAGAAAATGGGAGAGATGTTGGTTGAGATGTATCAAAAGACCAAAGCAACCCAAAATAGTGGGGCAATCCTGCACCGTATAAATCATTGGTGAGACCACACTTAAGAGCACTGTGTACAGTTCTGGTCGCCGCAGTACAAAAAAAAGATATTGGAGAAATTGAGAGGTTATAGAGGAGGGCATGAATGAAAGGACTTGGCTACGAGGAGTGACTACGTAAATTGGGCACGTTCACACTGGAAAAGAGAAGATTGAGAGGTGACGTGATGGCTATCTTTAAGATTCTAAAAGGTTAAAACAATATAGATTATGGCAGTTTGTTTCAATTCGCCCTGAATAGTAGAATCAGAGGACATGGCCTGCGATTGAAGGGGGGGAATTCAGAACAAATCTATGCAAACACTATTTCAGTGAGCGAACAGTGAACCTGTGGAACAGACTCCCTAAGAAACACAGGTTAGGTAGTTTTCTTTCAGGAAATAGCATTATTGCCGCCAGACTACGGCACTACCTCACCCCTCACGCGGCTGAAACTCCGGTCCACGCCTTTATCACCTCAAGGCTGGACTATGGGAACTCTCTCCTCGCCGGCCTTCCCGGCCCTCCCTCCACACTGCAGGTCATAAAGAACTCTGCAGCTCGTGTACTGTCCCGCACCAGACACCGGGACCACATCACTCCCACCCTCGCCCTCACTCCCACCCTCGCCCTCGCTCGCCTCCACTGGCTCCCCATCCCCCAGAGGATTGAGTTCAAGATCCTCATCCTCACCTTCAGAGGATCCAGTTCAAGATCCTGGTCCTCACCTACAAAGCCCACCATGGCCTCGCCCCCACCCTACTTCTGCGACCTCCTAACCCCCTACCAACCCGCCCGCCCCCCCGCTCAGCCGGTTCCGGCTGCTCCACGTCCCCCGACCCACCCGCCCCGGCATTGGCGAGAGAGCCTTCAGCCACTCTGCTCCCAACCTCTGGAATTCCATCCCCCAGTCATTCCGCCTCCCCCCCTCCTTAGCCTCCTTCAAGTTCTGCCTCAAAACCCTCCTCTTCGACCATTCCATCAGCCACCCCCCTTCCCCTCCCCTCCCTTCTTCCCCCTTGACCCCAACTCGGGTCTGAAATACTGTACACTATCCAGCACCTTGGGATGTCCTCCTGATGTGAAAGGCGCTATACAAATGTAATCTTATTGTTGTCGTTGTTGAGGAGTGAGAGGTGGTGTGAGTGTAAATGACACTATGGGCTGACACCAGGAGCACGTACCTGTGTGGAAAAGGTTGAAAACTCTGAGTATTTAGAGGGTTTGGTCAGGCGGCACATATTGGTGCAGCAGTTGACGTATTCGTCTCTTATCTGTCAGAACAAGAGGAGATGAGGCTTTGCTTTAGTGTCAGACGGGCTTAGTCAGTGAGTACAAGACAATAGAAAATTACATTTCTATAGCGCCTTTCATATCGGGAGGACATCTCAAGGCACTGGACAGTCAGGGATTCAGACCTGAGCTGGGGGTCGGGATCGGGGAGGTTGGAGGGTAGGAGTGTGGCCGAAGGCTTGGTCGAAGAGAAGGGTTTTGAGACTCGCCTTGAAGGAGGCAGCAAGGGAGGGAGCAAGGCGAAGGGAATGTGGGATGGAATTCCATAGGGTAGGGGCAGAAAGTGACAGCCTGGCCGCCGATGGGGGAACGGGCCAGGCGGGGGACATGGAGCAGGCCACTGCCTGTTGATCGGAGGGAGTGGACAGGTTGATATGGAGTCAGTAGGTCTCAGAGGTAGGGAGGGGGGAAAGGCAGTGGAGGGCCTTGAAGATGAGGATATTAGCAGCTTGTATTTATATAGCGCCCTTCACGCAGCGCTGCACAGTGACAGGATCAGACTCCAAGTGAGGGAGAGGGGGGAGAGTGAGGTGACCATAGATGGGGTCGAAGAGGTAGGTCTTAAAGCGGGAGTTAAAGTTAGAAAGGGGTGAGACGACGGGGAGAGGGAGGGGAGGTGACTGGGGGTGGGAGGGTGAGGGACTGTGCGACAGCCTGTGTTAGCTGTGTGTTGGAGGCAGATAAAGGAGGAGGTAAGAGTGGATTAACAAGGTTGTGGGTTGAAGCCCACATGAGGATTGAGTTAAGATCACACCCTGCCTCCCTCCTTCTTATCCGTCATTTCCTTTTCGGGAATGGTTGTGGGGGAGGAAGTGAGAAGTGGGAGTGGGGCTGGGTATGGGATTGGGAGTGGGGTTGTTGTGGGGTTGGAAGTGGGGCTGGTGTTGGAAGTGGGATTGTGATGAGAGATGGGGGTGAGGGGGCTGAGGAGGGGGAGTGATGAGCAGCACCTGCTTGTTGAAGAGACAGTGCAGGATGAAGATGAAGACCCCCTGGCCGCTGTTGATGATGGTGAAGATATACGTCATCACAATGGTGTCATCCTGGAAATGGAACACCCCGATTAGCCAGGTACAGCCGAGGAGACACAGCTGAGCGATGGCCGTGAAGGTGAACATTCTGAGCAGAAGGAAAACGAGAACGTCAGAATCATGGAATATTACAGCACAGAAGGAGGCCACGTGGAGTCCTGTAGCTCAGTGGTTAGACCACTCGCCTTCCAAGCGAGACACCTGGGTTCAATCCCAGACAGGGCGAAACCTTGGGCAAGTTTCCTGACTCCACACCCCTGATAGTAATCCCTCCAAAAACAAAAATAAATCGGTCATTTCAATCCACGACTGTTTGTGGGACGCCGCTGTGCGTAATTGGCTGCTGCGTTTCGCCCACAAATATAGGGTCAATTCACTTTACAGTATATTCTGCGAAGCGCTTTGAGACGTCGAGAAGACGTGAAAAGCGCTATATCAAATGCAAGGATTGTTATTATTGTATTATAGTATTATTATTCGGGCCATCGTGCCTCTTTGGAAGAGCTGTCCAATTGTTTCCTTTTCAAGTGCACATCTAATTCTCTTTTGAAAGTAGTTATTGAATCTGCTTCCACCACCCTATCAGGCAGTGCTTTCCAGACCGTGACAACTCTCGGTGTGTAAAAAAAAATTCTCCTCGTCTTCCCTCTGGTTCTTTTGCGTGTTAAATCGTTGTGCCCTGGTTACTAACCCACCGACCCACCCAGTGGAAACAGCTTCTCTCTGTCCGCTCTATCAAAATCCCTCATAATTTTGAACACCTTTATTAAACCTCCCCTTAACCTTCTCTGCTCTAATGGGAACAATCCCAGCTTCTCTAGTCTCTCCACATAACTAAAGTCCCTCATAGAATTGCTGGACGAATGAAAGCTAAGATCCATCCAGTTCGCCTTCCACCGTGTCATGTCCCAAACTTTATATTGGGTCGGTCACCCTCCTTCCCCAACCCTCCCTGCACTCCATTCCTCCTGATCCCAACCCCCAGCTTGGGTCCAGATCCCTAACTGTCCAGCGTTGGGAGGACATCTTCCCAACGCGAACCCCATGTAAATATCATTTGTTGCTGTTGTTGGTGGTATTCCAAAATATTATTTCCTAACAGAACTCGATCGAATTTCGTTTTTTAAAAAAAAAAATCGACACTTTCTGCTTCCACCATCTCCCGAGTGAGCCGGTTTACTGCTCGTTCACTGGAGTTGTGTTTCCAAGATTTGTTTTGAATTTACCCCCACTTCAATCGCAGGGCGTGTCCTCTGGTTCTACTGTTCAGTGTAAGGTAGAACAGCTTATCATGGTCTACATTGTCCAGGCCCTTTAGAAACCTAAAGACCGCAATTGTAGCTCAGTGGTTAGAGCACTCGCTTTGCAAGTGAGAGACTGAGTTCAATCCCAGGCAGAGGGCGAAACCTTGGGCAAGTTTCCTTACTCCACACAGAGCCTAATAATAATCCCTCCAAAAAACAAACAAAAAAAATAATAAATTGGTCATTTTAAATCCACGACTGTTTGTGGACATTGCTGTGCGCAATTGGCTGCCGCGTTCGCCCACAAATATACAGTCAATTCACTTTACAGTGTGTTCTGTGAAGCGCTTTGGGACATCCTCCCGATGTGAAAAGCGCTATATCAAATGCAAGGATTATTATTATTAATCCTATCACCTCTCAACCTTCTCGTTTCCAGGGTAAACGTGCCTAGTTTACGTAATCCATTTAATAAGATGATGGGTTTCAGTACAGGTGACACAGCGCATTTCATGTCAGGAGGACATCCCAGGGTGCTTAGCAATCCTATCTGGGGGTGGGAGCACAGGGGGTTGGGGTTGGGGGAGTGGTGGGGGGAAGATGACCAAATGTGCCGTCAAAGCGAGGGACCTTGTGACGGATTTGAACAAGCGCTTCGAGATGCCATCCGGCATGAAGGGTGCTATATAAATGCAAGTTATTGTTATTGTCGTTGAGTGAAGTGAGTGACCAGGTTGGTACGGTTTTAGCGGGGAACGAGGACTTGGAACTCCATCCACTGAAGGGACCGGGCAGCCATCACTTACCTGACTTTCCTTAAATTTTCCATGTCTGGGTTAAGAGTTGAAAACTTCTTCGCCAGCTTGTACACCATGATGACAAAGATTGTCGCATTAATCTGTCCAAAAGGGAGAAAATAGGTCAATAAAAGGCTTCACATCAACAACCAAATGTGGATCCCTGCAGCTTAGTGGTTAGAGCACTCGCCTCGCAAATGAGAGGACTTGGGTTCAACTCCCGGACAGGGCAAAACCTTAGGCAAGTTTCCCAACTCCACACCCCTCTGTTTACCGAGCAGTACTTAGGAACCCGGTTGTTAGTTGATTGGTGGATTGCTTTCTGGGGGTAATGATCCCTTTAAAAAAAACAAAAATGACTATTTGTGGGCAATTGGCTGCTGGGTTTCATTCACAAAATACACAGTCAATTCACTTTACAGTATATTCTGTGAAGTGCTTTGCGACGTGATAAGGGTGGACATTGGTTGAGGACACTATTGGGTGGCAAAGAGCCTACTATTACTCAGAGCTTAATAATAACCAGAAGATCACAAGATCAGTTGGATGAAACAGGGTGACATCTGTGAGCTTCACAGTGACAGAGTCAGACACCGAGCGAGGGAGAAGGGGGCTTGGTCGAAAAGGTAGGTCTTAAAGTGGGAGCTATCTAAAGTTAGATAAAGAGGGCGCAAGACAGAGGGAGGGAGTTCCGGATTTTTTTTTGGTGGGGGGAGAGGACGGTGGCTGAAGGATTTTTATTATAAGGTTGAAGGAGTCCTTTGACCCCTCCACTCCACCATCCCCAGCCGTGCTTTCAGCCATTACACCCCAAGCCTCTGGATCTCTCTACCTCAATCCCTCCACCTGACCCCCTCTTTGCCCATATTCAGATATGCCTACTCTTCCACTGTTCAGCGCTCCGAGATGCTACCCCACATGTAAATGCAAGTGGCTGTGCTGTCATCAGCAGTGCCCTGGAATACTGCTTAAGTGTGTTCAAGCATCCTTTACAAGTAAACTTACCAAAATAATTACGCACACAGGTGCCACGAAAGCCCACAGCCACCCTGACTTGAAATCCAGCCAACAACTAGGAGAGAGAAAGGTCACAGTCAAAAGACTTGTTATCTTATCTATTGTGTGATGGAAGAGACAGTCCGCTAGGTTTCCTGCTCCAGGTCCTGCAATTCTCCATGCTCTTAGCTTTAGAAGCATAGAACCATAAGGCGCTTTATATCAAATGCAAAAAATATTATTATTATTATTACAGAAATTGACAGCACAGAAGAAGGCCAAGAAGAGCAATTCTTTCAGTCCCATTTAACCACCATTTAACCAGTTCCCCCCCCCACCCCCATACTCTTGTCTTAATACGGAATCTGCCTCAACCACTGCTCCTAGACGGGTGTTCCATATCCAATCCATTCTGGGTGTGAAAAAAATTTCTCCTAATCTTCAGTCTTGTTTTCATCCATCCATAGAATAACAATAATTCTTGCAAGCCTTAGCTCTTGCCAACTGCGCCTAATACTCTCCAGATTTAGGTAAGCAGGGAGAGAGAGAGAGAGAGAGAGAGAGAGCGCATCCCATTCCAACAATCTATCTCTGGGATTTCCAGGTGTAGGTGGGATGCAGGGAATTATCAGTTTGGTTTGGAGACTCTTTTGAAGCGCTTTGGGACGTCCTCCCGACGTGAAAAGCGCTATATCAAATGCAAGGATTATTATTATTATTATTAAGCAACGGTCATGGGTTTCCGCGTGTGTCAGACACTCGGCTGACACCCGAAAAAATCCTTGCATTCGATAAAAGCAGCTTTCACGACAGGAGGAACATCTAAAGTGCTTCACAGGATGTACAGTCGAGTGACTATGCTTCGGTGCATTGTTGGAGTGCCGTCTTTCAGTCGAAGATGTTAAAAGCATCCCCACCCACTGGCTGCCTGTTCAGGTGAACGTTAAAGATCCTGTAGCGCTGTTGGAAAAAAAGGGAGTTTCTCTCTCTCTCGGTTTTCCTGGCCGACAGTCCCCCCAAATAAAACTAGTGCGCACTGTGAAGAGCTTTGAGACGTGAAAGGAGCATTACCAGATGTAAGGATTATTATTATAGAATAATTGCTTTATAAATATTATCTTGTGATGATCTCATTATCTTATAGGACTCACTAGTTCTCGGCCACGTATCCCTCGGAGATGGCTACGGAGATCCCGACGATGAGCAGGGGGAGCCCGTAGCCGAAGATGACCATGTATCGTGGCCGCAGGCTCTTTGTGTGGAAGACCTGCACCACCATGACGTACAGTTGCACTCCCTCCAGCAGCATCCAGGAGAAGCACACCAATAACAGGTAGTGCAACGTGCCAGCAATAACAAAGCACATAACCTGCGAGACACAAGCAGCACTGCAGTGTGAGGTGCTGAGCTGTCACTGCCAGTCGCTGGAACAGGACAAGGGGGACATTTTTAGCCCCTGTAACCAGTCTCTCTGTGTGACGTGGGTGATTGTAAACAACAACAACGACACATTGCATTTACACAGCTCCTTTTATGTCGGGAGGATGTCCCAAAGTGCCGGGCGGGGGATGTGGAACAGGCCGGAGCCCGCTGAGCGGAGGGAGCGGACAGGTCTGTACGACAGAATCAGCAGGTTACAGTGGTACTAGCAAGGCTGGGGTGGGCCTTGAAGACGGGGATGAGGATGTTGAAGGCTATCTTCTGGGGGACGGGGAGCCAGTGGAGCCGAGCGAGCATGGCGGGGGAGATAGGGTCACAAGCTCAGTCTCAGGTTGTTGGGTCCGTGTCGAATCCAGATTCAGATTGAGCCACACGTGTGCGTGAGTATCCTATGACGTGAATCAAAGCAAAGTGTTGTGAAGTGGAATCACCACAACATAGACATCACCTACGTGTGTCTGAGTACATTGGAAACACTGGGCCTGTAGGAATATTCCACATTCAGTTCAAACTCACAGCAATTACGCAATAATCCATTGATTTTCAAATGCAACTGTCATCAAGCTGGTAAACTTGCTCATGTATAACAGATCCATTTCCATGCGAAGGAGATACGAGGGGGGAAGTTACCCTCATGTAAATACATGGAAAACAGTTCCTGGGATTTGCGTGTCTTACCAATTGACGTCATTATATAGTCACTCAAAAACAGGTATTAAGTGAGTATATTTGTTTTGTTTGATTATTATCATGGAGTCCTGTAGCTCAGTGGTTAGAGCAGTTGCCACGCTAGCAGGAGACCTGGGTTCTGTTCCCGGGCAGGGAAACACATTGGGCAAGTCTCCTTACTCCACACATCTCTGCTTACCGAGCAGTAAGTAGGAACCCGGTTGTTAAGTCGATTGGCGGATTGCTTTTCCGGGAATAATAATCCCTCAAAATCGTTTTAAAAAAAGGATAATTTGGTCACCCAACCCATGACTGTTTAGGACGCTGCTGTGTGCAATTGGCTGCTGTGCTGTGCCCACAAATATACAGTCGATTCACTTTACAGGACATTCTGTGAAGCGCTTTGTGACGTCCAGGAGACGTGAAAAAGCGCTGTATCAAATGCAAGGATTATTATTACTCAGACGAGTATTATTTTAGATGGCCATTTCAATTTTTGAATGTTTTGTGAAACCCTCCTAGAAAACAACGTTACTGAGGGTCTTTGCGAGCTCTATGGTTCGATAGCGCTGTGTTAAGCGCTCCGAGATGAGGGCCCACGTGAAATCCACTATGTAAGTGCACGTTGATGTTGTTGTTGTTGTTGTGGTGGTGGTGGTGTTAGGTGACTGAATGTCACCAGTCTCTGGTCTCTGTGTTATGTCATCCCTCCCTTCCCTCCTTCAAGGCGCCTCTCAATACCTTCCTCTTCGCCGACGCCTTCAGTCGCCCACCTAACCCTACCCTTCCTGCGCTCCACCCCTCCTGATCCAAACCCCAGCTCAGGTCCAAAGTCCCTGACTGTCCAGCGCCTTGGGACGGATGTCCTCCCGATGTGAAAGGCGCTGTATAAATGTCATTTGTTCTTGTCATTAGGTGACTGACTGTACAGTGTGTGAGGTGAGTGATAGTAAGCCATGCTCTGTTGTTCTCTCACCTGGTTCTCTGTCCGTGAGATGCCCACAAGGAACAGCAGCTCTGCCAGGAACAGGCTGAGGCACAGGTGGGTGTGGATGGTAGTCCGCACGCCCTTGATGGAGCGGCAGAAGATGAAGGTGAAGAGGGCGATGGCGAGGCAGATCAGGGAGACGATGATTCCCACCAAGGTGATGACATTGAGGCTGTGAACATGGTCCTTTTGGACACACAAACCCAGTTGTGATCAGTCACTCACTCCACGGCTGTTTGCAGGATGTCGCTGCGCGCAAATTGGCTGCCGCGTTCGGCCTACAAACACACAGTCACTCCACTCCACAGGAAACTCGCTTTGAGACGTCCTCCCGACGTGAAGGGGGCTGCATTAAATGCAAGGATTGTTAACTGTTATAACAAGAGTGGTTTGTGGAAAATGGTTCAAACTCCACATCTGCCTGACAGTCCAGGCTGACAGTCTAACACTGCAAGCCAAGGCCCTAATGGTTGGGATGATCCGAGCTGGACAAGCAGCGGGAAAGCTGGCCAGACAGCGCTCTCAATGACCAAGCTGTGTGGCTTTAGCTGGTTAGACTCCAGCAGCTACCCCCAACGCACACTCTGGCTTCCCCAAGCCTTGGCTCTCGCCAACCTGAGCCTAACACTCCTCGGAATAGGTAAACAAGATACGTCCAGTGAGAGAGAGAGAGAGTGAGAGAGAGAGAGAGAGAGAACCCACAATCTTCTGACTGAGAGGCAGCACTGCCCGGGACCCACCTTCAAGTCGTGGAAAGCCATGAGGACAGCGAAGCTGGCCACTCGTCTGCTGCTGCACTCGATGTGCGTCTTGTTGGCCCGCAGCACGACGCAGCCATTAGTTGACCAGATTCCCTCCTTCAGGTCCCAGCTCACGCACTGCAGTTGGCTTTTGTTCACGTTCTAAAAATAAACAAAAGATGGCGTGTCAGTCTGGCTGACTCAGCAACGGTCTCTCCTCCGAGTCAGAAGGTTGTGGGTTCAAGCCCCCACATAATGATAATCCTTGCACTTGATAAAGTGCCTGATCATGTCGTCGAGATGCCTCAACGATCTTTGTAGGATATACTGTAAAGTGTAGTGACTGTGTATTTTATGGGTGAACCGTGACAGCGTATGCGCATAGCAGTATCCCACAAACACTCACAGAATCAGTACTGATGTTTATCTCGGGGATTGTCAGCCGGGACCCCGAGAGAGAGAAATTCTCTGCTCATTTTGAACAGCGCAGACGGGAGCTCGGTTTAACCTCTCATTCGAAGGACGTCACCTCAGACAATGCAACACCTTCCCCAGCACTGCATTGGAGCGTCAGCTTAGAGTAGGTGAGTCAGACCTGAACACACGAGCTCCTGGCTGTGCCAGGATGACACACTACATATTTGGCTGACACTCCAATGCAGTGCTGGACGGGGGCTGCAATGTCAGAGGTGCTGTAAGCATCAATAGGCTGTCCCACTGGTTGGGGAATCTATAACCAGGGGACACAAGTATAGAGGATCTAAAGGAGAATTTAGGAGGAACTACTTCCTGCAGAGGGCAGTGAGGTTGTGGAACTCGCTGCCTGAAGTGGTGGTGGAAGTAATCAAGAGGAAGCCAGACCTGCACATGAGGAAGTAGAAGGTGTGGGAAGGAGTGACAAGCGACGGTAGGTTTCTGGGGAGTATAAACATCGGCGGGGACTGGTTGGGCCGAGCGGTCTATTTCACTGCTGTACGTTCTTTGTAAATCTTTGTAAAGTCCTGATGTGGAGGCTTGAAGCCACCACTTCAGCAACCGACAGCACAGAAAGGAGGCCATTTGGCTCATCGTGTCAGTGCTGCTTCTTTTAAAAGAAGAATCCTTTCAGTCCTGTTTACCTGCCCTTTCCGCGATCCACACCCCTGCAGTTAACCTTCTGGTCTTGAGGCGAGACCACTACCAAGTGAGTGAGACTGGCACTTAATAATAGCACATCGCACACTGCGTTTCACTCCTTTGTGATATTAGTACATTACGCACTGGGTTTTCTCCCCTTACGATACCAGGACATCACCCAGTGTTTTCCAGGCAGATGTCAGTGTACAGACCTGTTGTCTGTTTCGCAAAGTGAGTGTGACTGGCTCCAGCAGCTCATTGCTCTGGTTGTTGCTGATTGCCAGGGTGACGATATCCGAGACCACATCCGCAGGGTCGGTCTGGTTATTGTGGAAGCTGCCGTTGATGATAGAGTCCAGGTTCTTGTAGGAGATGAGGGCGACGGAGGCAGAATCTGCAAAAACCACACATTGAACCGTCAACGTCAACAGAACTGGAGACTTTACAACTGCTAATTCACCTCTAGAACCCCCGGAGATTGTATCACAGTCTGAAGACCCTTCGACCCATCTGATCTTATTCCTCCCCAATGCTCGCCCTTAGAACCCTTATCACTGCATCGAGCAGTGGCCTCCTGGCCTCAACCCTCCTTACCTGGCCACCTTGTTCCTGTGTCAGCATGCCAGTGTATATCTGTGTAAGTATCCAAGTAAAATGTCTGGGTATACGTGTGAGTGTGTGTGGAGGTGCACCAGAGTCTAAAGATAGCATCAGTCTGTGTATGTGTGTGCAGTGTATGTGTGTGTGTGCGTGCGAGCGTGTGAGTGTGTGAGTATGTGTGTGTGTGGGGGGGGGAGGGGTATAATAATAATCCTTTCATTTATTGTAACGCTTTTCATGTCCTCGAGACGTCTCAAAGCGCTTCACAGAATACACTGTAAAGTGAATTGACTGTATATTTGTGGGCGAAATGTGGCAAATGTGTATGTGCGTGTGTGTGTGTTTATGTGAGTGTGTATGTACCTGAGTATGTATAGTAGTGTATAATGATAGTATTAGTCTCTGTGCACAGCCACAGTGAAACTCTGTGGGTTATATCCTGTAAACAGCTGTGAAACGCAGCCACAGAGATACAAAACATTGGGAGCCGTCGAACAGACTGACCAAAACTTTCGTTTCTTGTCACGCTTTTCCAGGAAATATCCAGGCTGTTCCCCCCGGCGGATAGCCTCGTGTTTTTCTCCTCTGGGATTTTGTTGTTGTGGATTGTTTGCATTTCCACCTCTGTGACGGAGACACAGACAGAGAGACGATCAGACAGCCAGACAGACAGCAACAGATATAGACACAGACAGAACAGTCAGACAGAGTCAGACAGAGACACAGACAGACAAGCAGACATAGAGACAGACACAATGACAGACACATAGACAGACATAGAGACCGCCAGACAACCAGACATAGAGACAGACATAGAGACAGACAGACATAGAGACAGACAGACATAGAGACAGACATAGAGACAGACAGACAAGAGAGTCACTTCCGGCTGACTGACTGATTGTCCCTGCTCCCGAGAATAGTGATAGGAATATCGGATGGTCGGAGGGCAATAACTGGACCCACGTTCAGTGTCTCATCTGGAGGGCAGCATCTCCGGCAAACAAACCCACCCCCAACACTGCTTGGGAACCCAGGCTTGGACTGCGTGAGCTGAAAGTCCCACCGTGGGGGCTCCAACAGCAGCAACAACACAGAGCATTGATACAGTGAGCTGTATACAACCAATGACGTTTACACACCCCCTTTCACATCGGGAGGACATCTCAAGGCGCTGGACAGTCAGTGATTTGGACCTGAGCTGGTGGTTGGGATCAGGAGGGGTGTAGGGCAAGGAGGATTGGGGTAGGAAGGTGACTGAAAGTGAGGTCGAAGAGAAGGGTCTTGAGGCCATGAAGGAGGCGAGGGAGGGAGTGAGGCGGAGGGACTGTGGGATGAAGTTCCAAAGGGCGGGGGCAGAAAGTGCACAGTCAATTCACTTTACAGTATATCCTGTGAAGCGCCTTGAGACGTCCCAACCGCATGATAAGGCGCGATATCAAATGTAAGGATTATTATTATTAATACTTACCAAACAGGCTGGAGGAGAAATTCTGTTTCTCCTCATGACCTAAGGTGCGCGCGAGCATCAGGACATGCTTCTTGACGTCTTGCAGCAGCTTCGAGATCTGCTGGTGACAGTCTGTGTGGTCCTTACAGTTATTTATGTTTTCCATTTGACCAGCAAAGTTGATCTCCTGTTGGCACAGAGACACGTGTAGGTGGCACGCAGGAGTGTGCAGGTGGCATACGTGGAAGTCTCAGGCTGGTTTGAATATCTTAAGCACAGTGACGGGTTTCCACATGTATTACATGCTGTGAACCCTACAGACCCAAATTTCTTAACACTCATTGCCTTGAGACCTTCTGCTCTGTAATATCACAGTTTTTCTATCCCTTTGACTTCGGACACAAGATCAATCCATAAGAAGAAGTCCCTTCGGCCCACCTGATCTCACCGCCCCCACAACACCCCCCCATCACAGCATCCAGCTGCTTTTTAAACGAGTCCCAGTATCCTGGCCTCAACCCCACTTACTGGCCACCCTGTTCCGGTCATAATAGCACATAGAAACATAGGAACAGGAGTAGGCCATTCAGTCCTTCAACCCTGTTCTGTACCTCTTCAAAAAATGTAATTAGATTTGTCAGACATGACCTACCCTTCACAAATCCATGTTTGATTTGTTGAAGTGCTCTGAGATTCTACCCCACATGAAGGGCACTAAAGAAATGCAAGTTGTCGTTGTTGCTCGTACTTGTCCAAGTTCTCAGTCACTCCATCCCTGATGAGACATTCCAGTGTTACCTGGTTTCTCCCTCACTCCCTTCTTAAATAATGGAATGACATTTACAATTTTCCAATCCCAGGGCACAATGCCCGAATATAGAGAGCTTTGGAAAATTACGACAAATGCATCTGCAATGCAATCCCCTCCCCATTTAATACCCTGGGGTGGAATCTACCAGGTCCTGGAGATGTGTCTATCTTTCGTCCCATTATTTTATAATAAATCCACTTAGTACTTCTCTTTGGCTTATTATTAGGTTCCCTTGTGCTGCTGGTATTTTATCCTCTTCCTCTACTGTGAAAACAGAAGTAAAGTATTTATTCAACAAGTCTGTTGTCCATTATAGTCTCACCTACATCTGTCTTTATCAGCCCACATTCCCCTTTACAACTCTCTTTCTCTTAATATATTATGAAATTTTTTACCATTGTCCTTGATATTCCTTACAAGTTTTTTGTCCACCTCTTATTATTTTCTTTGCATCTCTTCGTTGTTATTTATAGCTCTCCCAGTCCATTGGATTTCCACTTTTTCTTGCGTTAATGAAAGCCTTTTCTGTTAGTTTGATGAGATAGCTTTTAGTTTGTTAATTATCCTCTGGGTAAAGAAAAACTTCCTGGTGCCTGTCCTGAAATTGCCTCTTTGCAACTCTAAACCTATGTCCTGTCTGCCCCTATCCGCTGGAACTCTGCCCCCACCCTCTGGAATTCCATTACACAGTCCCTCCACCTCCATTGCCTCCATCTCGAGACCCTCCTCTTCGATCGTGCTTTTGATCACCCCCCCCGCTCTAAACCTCCCCAATCCTGTAGAGTGTGGAGTCCTGTAGCTCAGTGGTAGAGCACTCGCTTTGCAAGCGAGAGACCTGAGTTCAATTCCAGGCAGGTCAGGGCGAAACCTTGGGCAAGTTTCCTTACTCCACACAGAGCCTAATAATAATCCCTCCAAAACCAAAAACAATAATAAATTGATCATTTTCAATCTACGACTGTTTGTGGGACATTGCTGTGCGAAATTGGCTGCCGCGTTCGCCCACAAATATACAGTCAATTCACTTTACAGTGTGTTCTGTGAAGCGCTTTGGGACGTCCTCCCGACGTGAAAAGCGCTATATCAAATGCAAGGATTATTATTATTATTTATTAATCCTGACGCCCAGCTTGTGTCTGAAACTCTGACCGTCCAGTGCCTTGGGATGTCCTCCCGACATGAAAGGCATTATACACATGTCATTTTGTTGTCGTTGTTGTTCTACTGTTTTGATACATCAAATTGGGAGAGTTATCAATTATAATACAAGGAACGTGTAACCAACTGTAGATCAGGAATTACAGGGAAGCTTTACAGTGTGGAAATAGGCCATTTGGCCCGTCTAGTCCATGCCAGAGTTTACACTCCATACATTCTCCTTCTCCCACCGCTCACCCCTCCTTGATTCCCTTCTCCTTTCGTCTATGCATCAATCTTACCTGCAAATGCACAGTCACTACACTTCACAGTAACAATTCTGTGAAGCACTTTGAGATGTCTCGACAATGTGACAACAACAATAAACAACAACAAATTACATTTACGCAGAGCCTTTCATGTCAGGATATGGAGGCGAGCTGGTGGTTGGGATCAGGAGGGACGGAGGGCAGGGAAGGTGGGGGTGAGAGGGTGACCGAAGGCACGGTCAAAGAAGAAGGTATTGAGATGGGCCTTGAAGGGGGCAAGGAAGGGAGAGAGGCAAAGTGGAATGGAGTTCCAAAGGGTGGTGGGGGGGGTAAAGAAGCTGAAGGCCCAACCGCCAACGGTAGGGGTGGGCAGGCGGGGGGTGTGGAACAGGCCGGAGCCCACTGAGCAGAGGAAGCGGAAGGGTTGGTATGGAGTCAGCAGGTCATAGAAGTAGGGAGGAGCAAGGCTTTGAAGGCGAGGACGAGGATTTTGAACTCTGTCCTCGGGAGTCAGTAGATCTGGGTGAGGATGGTGGGGTTCACAAGGCACTATATTAAATGAAAGAATTAATATTACAAGTCCTGTTGTGATATAAAGTTTCCTCTTAAACATGCTGATGCTTTCTGCTTCAACCAAGGCTTGTTTGCAGTGAGTTCCATTGGTTATACATCGACGCATTACATCAAAGGAAAGAAGGATGTGGGTGACTTACGTTTATTGAAGGGTATTTAGTTTCATTCTTGGATGAGCAGCCAGATCCGTCTGTAATATAATAAACCCAAGTCAGACAGCTCCACGTACAATGAGGATGGATGTGGATGGTGGGGTGGTCGCAATGAGGACCGATCAGAGCTCCGAGCGAAGAGTGGTGATATTATTCTTCAACACAATCTCTGGGCATTTTACAAGTGTCTCTCTATCTCCTGTCTCTCAGTGTATCTTTCCCTCTATCTCTGGTCAGCTCTCTCTCTCTCTCTCTCTTATACCTCAATGTGTTCTCTCTTGCTCTCTCACTCTCCGTCTTTCTCTCTCTCTTCATCTCTTATTCCTCAGTCTCTCCTTCATCTATATCTATCTCCATTTCTCATCCTTTACACTCTCTCCCCCCTCTCTCTCTCTCTCTCTCTCTATTCCTTGTCTCTCTCTTTCTTGCTCATCACTCAGTCTCTCTCTCCATCTCTTGGCCCTCAGTACCCAAGATCCAAGTTAGCTGAGTGGGGGTGGCTTCCTGACATGAAAGACACTGCGTAAATGTAAATCTGTGCTATGATGTGATATTATTAAGTGATTAGATAAACTGAACACGTTAGGGAGGCCGAGAGGCGGTATGATTGCATTTCCAATCAGGAAAGAAACTTCAAAGACTCCAATCTGCGACCCACCTTATCCTCACCCATACCAAGCTCCCCACCTCAATTACCCCAATCCTCACCAGGCTCCACTGGCTTCCCGGCTTCGAAAGGATTTGATTTCAAACTGAACAACCAGAAGCAGAAGTACAGCGCCATTGCTCTGGGATTGATTACAACGAAGCAACAAATTACATTTACACAGCGCCTTTCACATCAGGAGGACGTCACAAGGCATTGTCAGTCAGGGATTTGTGTCTGAGCTGGGGTTTGGGATTAGGAGGGATGGAAGGCAGGGAAGGTAAGGTTAAGAGGGTGACTGAATGCGCTGTCAAAGAGGAAGGTCTTAAGTCGTTCCTTAAAGGAGACAGGGGATGGAGTGACGCGAAGGGACTGTGAGGTGGAATACCAAAGGATGGGAGCAGAATTCCAACAGGAGTACAGCGCCATCGCTCTGAGATTGACTAGAGGGCAATTTTACCTTCAGAGTGATTTGTTGTGTTGTTGCGGGAGGCAGAACCTGGATCAAACGTGCAGTGGAAACTTCCCTCCGTATTGTGACAAGTTTCGTTGGAGCCACATGGGCTGCTTTCACACTCGTCGCGATCTGTAATAAGAAAATCCAAGTAATTGTTGTTTGTGTAAAAACAGCCACAGTTTCAGGGACTGTGGACTTTCTGTGATAAGATCAAAAGATGCGTTTAGCATGGACTATAAGTTTGGTAATTGTATGGTTCTTTGACCCACACTATCTCCACCCTGGATTTCAACTGACTACCTCCCTCCCTCATATAATTTATGGTCTGTCTCAATGACTTCCTCTTTGACCACGCACATAAGATACAAGATGGATTTGGATGAAGAAGTCCCTGCAGTCCATCTGATCTCATCACCTCGACAACATCCGTCCAACCATCCACCCATTAACAGCATCAAGAGGTTTCTTCAATGAGTCCAGCGTCCAGGCCATGCCATCCCATGAAAATTCTTGTACATCTCTACATGGCCAACTCTAAGACATCTTCTTTTAAGCCTAAAAGGCCTCCAGATTCTCTCAACATTGTTGAACAGCAACAACAACAAATTGCATTGATACGTTGCATTTCTTGGGGGGGGATGTCCCAAGGGGCTGGGCAGTCAAGGATTTGGATCTGACCTGCAAGTTGGTGTCAAGGGGGTGAAGATGGAAGGCTGATCAAAGCCAAGGTCGAAGGGGAGGGTCTTGAAATGGGCCTTGAAAGGAGTCATAGGAGGGAGCGTGGATGAGGGGCTTGGGATGGAGTTCCAGAGGGTGGGGGCAAAAAGGCTGAAGGCCTGACCGTTAATGGTGGCGTGGGCATGGCGGGGACGTGGAGCAGGCCAGTGGCCGCTGAGCAGAGGGAGTGGACAGTTTGGTATGGTTCTCGGAGGTCACAGAGGTGGAGCAGAGCAATGCCGTGGATGGCTTTAAAGGTGAGGACAAGGATCTTGAACTCGATCCTCTGGGGGATGGGGAGCCAGTGAAGCCTGGTGAGGATCGGGGTGATCGGTCCATGGAGCCTAGTGTTGAGAGGGAAATGCACACCTGGGGGTCGGCTTTGTATTATGAATTCTTCTTCTTAATAATAATATTAATCCGTGCATTTTGAGGATTCGCTGTAAAGTGCAGTGACTGTGTTTTGTGAGAAAAGACAGCAGCCAATTTTGCACACAGTCATGTCACACAAAGAGCCATGGAGTTGTGGAGTCCTGTAGCTCAGTGGTGAGAGCACTCGCTTTGCAAGTGAGAGACCTGAGTTCAATCCCAGGCAGAGGGCCAAACCTCGGGCAAGTTTCCTTACTCCACACAGAGCCTAATAATAATCCCTCCAAAAAACAAACAAAAAAAATAATAAATTGGTCATTTTGAATCTACGACTGTTTGTGGGACATTGCTGTGTGCAATTGGCTGCCGCGTTCGCCCACAAATATACAGTCAATTCACTTTACAGTATATTCTATGAAGCGCTTTGGGACGTCCTCCCGACGTGAAAAGCGCTATATCAAATGCAAGGATTATTATTATTATTATTAGTGACTAATTGTGTCTGGGGGATCGTCGGCCAGGACACTGGGAGAGAGAAACTTCCTTCTCTTTTCGAATAGCGCCGTGGGATCTTTGACATCCACCTGAACAGACAGACGAGACCTCGGATTAAAGTTTCATCCAAAGGACGGCAGTCAGTGTACAGTGCATTGTTGCAACAAGAATGATTTCATCTTATTCTTAAGAAACCAAGGGTCAAAGACGCACCCTCAGACATACATTGCGATAAAGCTTTCGATAGCCACACTCAAAGCCAAACAACAACAACGTGCATTTATACACTGCCCCTCACACAGTGTAGCTCCCAGAGCACAAACAGTACATGCAATGGTCTCCACAGGGATACGAGCCGGGCACATGCCGAGGAAGGCGACTGCAGGACATGAAGAAGGAGCAGGGAATGGGGATATGGGTGGATGGTTTGTTGGAGGAGCAAACACTGGCACAAACAATGTGTTGCCCATTTCCATGGACGGGACAGATATGGAGCAACGACAGCAGATGTCAAGGAAGATCAAAGCCAAACAGAAGCGCAGTGCCATCGCTGAGGGATTGTCTGAGAGGGACAGTCAAGTCTTCACCTTTACAGTAATTCATTGTGGTGTTGAAAGAAGGTGTTCCAGTGTTGGAGACAAACCCTTTGTCACATTCACACCGGAAACCTCCCTTTGTGTTGTGACAAGTTGCGTTGGATCCACACGGGACGGACTGACACTCATTGATATCTGTAATAAAAACATCTGATGATAAAGGATCACAGCTCCGAAATAAGCCCAGGAAAGGGAACTCATAAAAATACAAGTTTGTTTATCGTTCTCCTCTCTTTTTGCACTCTCTCTCTCTCTTTTTCCTTCTTCCTCTATCTTGCTTTCTTTTTCTATCTCTATCTATTTCCTCTATCTCTCTTTTTCTATTCCGCGCTCTTTCTTTCTTGTTCTTTCTTTGTTTTTTTCTCTCCCCTTTGCTTGCTTTCTTTCCAGCTTCTAAAGCAGCCTCATTCTACTCTGAATACGAGACATTACTGATGGGAGCACGGGGTCAAACATGTCAACATGTCATTGAGACGTCTCAAAGAGCTTCACAGGAATTGCTGTAACTTGACTGCATTAATGTGAGCGAAAGACGGCAGACAGTTTTGCGCAAAGCAACATCCCACAAACAGCCATGGAGTGGGAGACCAATTGTATTTGGGTGATTGTCAGCCAGGACACTGGGGGAGAGAGACAATCTCCCTTTCTTTTCCAACAACGCTGTGGGATCCTTAGCTTCCACCTGACCAGGGCACAGACAGGAGCTCGGTTTAACATCTCACCTGAAGGACGGCACCTCTGACAATGCAGCGTTTCCCCCCCACCCAGCACTGCACTGGAGCATCAGCTTAGTCTCTATAGGCTGCAAAGCCTGACATGGGGGGCTCGAGGCCACAACTTTCTGACTCCGAGGCGACAGCACTACCAACCGAGCCAGGCTGAGATGTCTCTCGCGTTCCACAGTTTGAAGGCAGCAAAATGTTGATGCATTCGTACATCTGGGACAAAAGAATTGTCACCTTGGGGTTAACCTTAGTAGGCACAGTGATCAATAGGCAAAAAGAATCATGAATTTCACCCTATCTGCTGTCGTCAAAATGTCTCGGGTCACTTCTGAAGATGTATTGTGGAGTGACTGTGTACAATGTAGGTGAATAAGAAGGAATCCAAGTTACAGGTGTGGAGGCTCCAGCTGGTAACTGACCCAAGTCCAGGTGACACTCATAGCACCTCTGAGTTGGCCGATCCCAGCCAAGACAACGTTGGGGGAGATGATTAATAAATAATACTAATAATAATCCTTACATTGGTACAGCATGTTTCACATTAGCAGCACACCCCAAAGCACTTCACAAGACATGCTGCAAAGTGCAGTGACTGTGTGTTTGTGTGGGTGAACACTACAGCAGCTTTGTACGCAGCGACATCCCACAAACAGCCATGAAGTGAACGATCGATTTGATCTGGGGGATTGCCAGGGAGAGAGAGAGAGAGGGGGAGAGACAGAGAGAGGGAGAGACAGAAGAGAGGGAAAAACTTCCTTCTCTTTTCGAACAGTGCCACAGGGATCATTACCAGGCACCTGAACAGGGCACGGATGGGGAGCTTGATTTACTGTCTCTCTCATGTAGTTCACCCAGAAAATAAGCCAGAGGTTGCATTCCCAAAGCGGTTTGTCCTACAACCTTGATCCCGAATACATGGTTATCCAGAACTTTAGAGATTTAACAATAATTTTTGTATTTGATATCACACGTTCCACATAGCAAGGATGTCACAAAGCATTCCACCTGATTCACAGTAAAGTGTAGTGACTGTGCACTTGCAGGCGAAGGCAGAAGCCAATTTGCACATAGCAGAGGAAGGCTACTGCAGGAATGGGAAAGGAGCAGGGAATGGGGATATGGGGGGATGGTTTGTTGGAGGAGCAAACACTGGCACAAACAATCGGCCAAAAGGCCTCCAACTGTGTTGCCCATTTCCATGGACGGGACAGATATGGAGCAACGACAGCAGATGTCAAGGAAGCACAAAGCCAAACAGAAGTGCAGTGCCATCGCTGTGGGATTGTCTGAGAGGGACAGTCAAGTCTTCACCTTTACAATAAGTCATTGTGGTGTTGAAAGAAGCTGTTCCGGAGACAAATCCTCGGTCACACGCACACCGGAAACCTCCGTTTGTGTTGTGACAAGTTGCGTTGGAGCCACACGGGCTGGACTGACACTCATTGATATCTGTAATAAAAACATCTGATGATAAAGGTTCACAGCTCCAAAATCAGCTCAAGAAAGGGGACTGATCAATATACAAGTTTGTTTGTTTTTTCTCCTTTTTTGCTCTCTCTCTCTTTCCTTCTTCCTCTATTTTTCTTTCTCTCTTTTTCTCTTCCTCTCCCTTTCTTACTTTCCAGCTTTCAAAGCAGCCTCATTCTACTCTGGATATGAGACAGCACTGAGGGAAGGCCAGGCATGTGTCGGGGTCACTCATGTCATCATATCATTGAGACGTCTTAAAACGTTTCACAGGATTTGGTGTAAAGTGACCATGTGTTTTGTGGGCGAAACATGGCAACCAATTTTGCACAGAACAAATTTCCACAAAAAGCCATGGAGCGAGAGACCAGTTGCATTTAGGGGATTGTCGGCCAGGTCACCGTGAGTGACAGAGAAACTCCCTTCTCTTTTCCAACAGCGCTGTGAGATCTTTAACATCCACCTGACCAGGGCACAGACAGGAGCTCGGTTTAACGTCTCACCTGAAGGACGGCACCTCTGACAATGCAGCGTTTCCCCCCCACCCAGCACTGCACTGGAGCATCAGCTTAGTCTCTATAGGCTGCAAAGCCTGACATGGGGGGCTCGAGCCCACAACTTTCTGACTCCGAGGCGACAGCACTACCAACTGAGCCAGGCTGAGATGTCTCTCGGGTTCCACAGTTTGAAGGCAACAATGGGCTGATGCATTCATACATCTGGGACAAGAGAATTGTCACCTTGGGGTTAACATTAATAGTCACGGTGATCCAACAGGAATAGGAAACATGAATTTCACCCTATCTGCCGTCGTTAAAACGTCTCGGATCGCTTCTGAAGATGTATTGTGTAGCGTAGTGACTGTGTATAATATAAGTGAATAAGAAGGAATCCAAGTTACAGGTGTGGAGGCTCCAGCTGGTAACTGACCCACGTCCAGGTGACACTCATAGCAACTCTGAGTTGGCCGATCACAGCCAGGACAACGTTGGGGGAGATGATTAATAAATAATACTTATAATAATCCTTACAGAACATTTCAAATTGGGAGGACAGGCGCAACGTGCTTCACAGGACACACTGCAAAGTGGAGTGACTGTATGTTTGTGTGGGGGGAACTCCAGTCACTTTATACACAGCGACTTCCCACAAGTGAACGACTGATTTCAACTGGACTGTTGGCCAGTACACCGGGAGAGAGAGAAAACTTCCTTCTCTTTTCAAACAGTGCCACAGGAATCATGAATGTCCACCTGAACACGGCTCTTTACTATTGAATAGCTCATAGACTGCACAGATGGCATGGACCCAGTCTTTCACGTTGCACCAACGCTTTCTTTCCTCCAGAGGGCAGTAAATGAACACAAAAGGCGAGCAATGAAGAGGTCCACTTCAGCCTTCATAAGATCCCAAGATGGGTTTGGATGAAGAAGTCCCTTCACCCCAACTGATCTCATCACCTCCACAACACCCGCCCGACTGTCTCCCATCACAGTATCGAGCTGCTTTTTGAACGAGTCCCAGTGTCCTGGCCTCAACCACCCCTTCCTGGCCACCCTATTCCAGTTATCAGTTACCCCCCACCTTCACTCACACTCACCATCACTGCATTGGAGCATTCCAAGTCCCAACCTTCTGACACAGAGGCCAGAGGCCAGGGAGTGTTGGGATCACGGAAGCAGCGCGAGCAGAAAATCGGCGAAGCTCGGCGCCCGGCCTCGGTGAATATTGGTAAGTGCTTTACTATTCAACTTAACATTTTTAGTATTTTAAACATGACTATATGTTCAGGAAATATATGCCGATAGATTTCATCCAAATTGTTTCACAAAATGCGCCTCCAAATAGCACCAATTAACCCTACAATTTTCCCGGAAAATCGATCAAACTCATCTGTACTTTTCCCGCAGGAGCGGGCGAAAGCTCCACAATTTTTGGCAAATATTTCCACACTTTTCTATTGGCCCAAGTCATTCCACAGCCCCCCCCCCCCCCCCGCTCCCGGTGCTTCAGGGTAACAATACTACTTCTACTGATAATAATCCCTGCATTTGATATAGCGCCTTATCACATCTTCGAGACGTCTCAAATCGCTTCACAGTATATACTGTCCAGTGAATGGACTTTGTATTCTTTGGGTGAAATGCAGCAGCCAATTGCACACAGCGATTATTATCGAACCCGGGTCTTCTCAATCTACAGGCCACACAAATGAATCAACGGCGAACAATGACTGGCATGCCTTCCCTATTGGGAAAACGTCTCCAAGTGCTTCACACAACTGACTGCGAGCTCGAGCCGGGGAGAAGCTATCAAAGTTCGATGAACCGAGATTTGGTTGAAGAGATAAGGCAGCGAGGGTGTGGGTGGGGTTCAGATAAGGCAAGAGAGGGTGTGGGTGGGTTGAGAATAAGGCAGAGAGGGTGCGGGTGGGGTTGAGATAAGGCAGAGAGGGTGGTGGGTGGGGTTGAGGTAAGGAGAGAGGGAGTGGGTGGGGTTGAGGTAAGGAGACAGGGAGTGGGTGGGGTTGAGGTAAGGAGAACAGGGAGTTGGGTGGGGTTGAGGTAAGGAGAGAGGGTGTGGGGTGGGGTTGAGGTAATGAGAGAGGATGTGGGTGGGGTTGAGGTAAGGAGAGAGGGTGTGGGTGGGGTTGAGGTAAGGAGAGGGGTGTGGGGTGGGGTTGAGGTAATGAGAGAGGATGTGGGTGGGGTTGAGGTAAGGAGAGAAGGTGTGGTGGGGTTGAGGTAGGAGGAGGGTGTGGGTGGGGTTGAGGTAAGGAGAGAGGGTGTGGGTGGGGGTCGGGAGTGAGACAGAGGGATTCTGGATGGAGTTCCAGAGAGCCCAGGGCACAATGGCTGAGCTGTGGTGGGGGATGTGAGGCCGGCTGTTTGATGAGCGAGGGGAGCTTAGTATCAAAAGGTTCCATGTCACCTTAGGCAGAGGATGGAATTTTCCTGCTCTCTCAACATCAACATTCTTCCCTCTCCCCCACTCCCCAAAAAAACATGTGATCGTACATTTCAGCGCTGGCTCAATTCAGAACCCAACCCCCCCCCCACACACCCCAATACAGAACAGTCAGCCCTTTGTGTGAACCACTATGAAACGTCCCACCGAAGGGAATAAAAAATCACATCAAACGCAAATATCCGAGCTTACAGCGACTCGTAAAGGGGTGACTGCCCACTCAGTAGCACTCTTACCTACACACCCTGAAAATGCATCTGAAATGTAAAAGAATCCTTGTCTGCACTGACAGGAGAAGCTCCCAAGTGTATTATGACACAAGGCGTTGGCCCCACAGATGTTTGGAACTTCAACACATTCATTAAGTTCTGCAATAAATATGAAAAAAGGCCCCTATCAGCCACCGAAATGCCATTGTGTTGCTGACTCCCAGCTCGGGTGCCAAGCTCGGACGGTTAAGTGCCTTGGGACGTCCTCCCGGCATGAAAGGATCGTGCACATGTAAGTTTGTATTGTGTTGGTGTTGAGGCATTGAAGTACATAGAGTAACATAATAATAATCCTTGCCTTTGATAGATATAGCACCTCATCGCGTCGACAGGATGTCTCAAAGCGCTTCACGAATATACCATAAAGCGCATTGACTGTGTATTTTGTGGGCGAAACGAAAATTATAGAGTAACACGGCAATTTACAGCACAGAAGAAGGCTATTCAGCTCACTGTGTCTGTGCCAGCTCTTTTTAAAGAGAAATCCTTTCCACAGCAACAACAAAAGCTTATATAGCTCCCTCCACGCAGGGTAGCATTTCAGAGCATTCCTTTCCATCCCATTTACCTGCCTGAGCGCTTTGAAACATCCTCCCGACGTGAAACGGCGCTATATAAGTATCTGTTGTATTGTACACTCCTGTGGTTGTTTCATTTTAAACCCTGTTGAAAACCAATATGGATTGTGCCTGGCTCCCAGCAAGGCGCTCCATACCCTATCCACTCTATGTGTGAGACTATCTCCCTTAACCTCCCCATTTGCTCATTTTACTAACTAGCTTTCCAGTAACTATCCAGTAGCTAGTTATCTAGTAAGTAGATGCCCTCCAGTTACTGACTCAGTGGAAATAATTACTCGCTATTGAGTTAGTTTAAAAACCTTGATCAGGTCTCCCCTCAATTCTCTCTATATCGATGGGAATAGGCCATTCAGCCCAACGAGTCCACGCCCATGTTTGTATTCTACGCTACCCATTCCCTCCTATTCCCCTCTCCCGCACCCCTCCCATTCTCTTTTTAATTCACCAAAAGATTTAATGCTTATCTCATTTCCAGAGAGAGAAAGAGAGACAGAGAATAATGCATATGGAGTTAACCCTATAGATCACAAGATGGGTTCGGATGAAGAAGACCCTTTGGCCCATCTGATCTCACCACCTCCACAACACCCAACCATCGCCAATGGCAGCATTGTCTCAGTGTCCTGGTCTCAACCCCCCTTCTGCCACCCCTGTACCACTCGTTAATTACGCCCTGGGTAAAGAAAACACTTCCTGGTGTCTGTCCTGAAATTGCCCCTTTGCAACTCTAAAACCCGTGGTCTCTTGTTCTGCTGTCTCCTAAGTATTGTTCTCAGTTACTTTTTCAATGAGGTACCCAGTCTAACATCACTCTCCCATTCACTCGCATACTTGCGCCCCCTTTGAATAAATAATAATAATAATAATCCCTTCTTGCATTTGATGTAGCACTTTTCACATTTTCTAACGTCTCAAAGTGCTTCACAGAATATACTGTAAAGTGAGTTGACTGTATATTTGTGGGCAAAATGCATCAGCCAATTGCACACAGTCGTGTCCCACAAACAGTCATGGATTGAAGTGACCAATTTATTATTGTTTTTTTATCTTGAGGTATTATCAAGGCGTGTGGAGTAAGGAAACTTGCCCAAGGTTTCGCCAGGAATCGAACCCAGGTCCTCTTGTGCGAGTGCTCTAACCACTGAGCTACAGGACTCCACAACACAACAGAATACAATACAATAGAAATTACATTTCTCAACGTGTTTAACACTGCTGGCTGGGCATCCGAGCTGGGGGTGGGAAATGAGAGGGTTCGGGTCAGATGGGAAGGGGAAGTTAAAGACGACCGAAAGCGTTGTCAAAAAAGGTACATTTTGAACAAGGACAAATATTCCTCTTAATATTTTAATTAATGTTTAATACAGCTCTTTGAAAGGGAGTTTAGGAGGAACATCTTTGCAATGCTCGAAGAGGATGGTCTTGACATGGACCTTGAAGGAGGGAAAGGAGGGGGCAAGGCGAAGGGGCTCTGGGATGGAATTCCAAAGGGTGGGAGCAGAGGGGCTGAAGGCCTGACCGCCGATGGTGGGGCAGGACAGGCGGGACATGGAGCAGGCCGGAGCCCATTGAGCGGAGGTAGTGGGCAGGTTGGTATGGAGTTAGCATCTCCTTTGGAAATGATTCACAGATTCAATGGCGGACAGTGACAGAGAATTACACAGATGGCAGATTAATATCAGGACATGAGTGGGGAGGAGGAGGAAGGGAGGGGGATGTTGCCCGGAACATGCCACAGACTCCGGGCAATCAACAATTATCCGATAAACAAAATCCCCCATTGCAGGGATTGTGATGAGACTTGCCGTCGTTGGCTATGAACACGGCAGTAGATAGTTGGTGGAAGGGTGGGGCTCAGTAACGCAGCCTCACGTCAGGTTATTTGTAACCAAGAATCAAAGCCATCCCAACATACAGAACATGCAATGCAATTCATGCCCTTGGTGCATTCACTCACTCACTCCCCTTGTGTTAGATCATTGGAATTATAGGAACTACACTACTGCACTTCTCATAAGCAATGCTATACCTCGCTCGGTGTCAGAGCTGGGCTGGCTCCTGCCACATCTGCTTTTCCATCTTTTTTTT